>NW_006921378.1:102898-183505 GCF_000392275.1 Phaeoacremonium minimum UCRPA7
GGACTTCTCGAACTAGACCTCTTCGGTCTAGTTTCGCTGGGGGAATGCAGATTGCGCACATCCAGAAGCTGCCGTCTTGGATAGGATGGATCGTTGACAAGTCGTCCTTCAGACGACAATGACCGCCTGCCACACTAGCATGTCGGCCACACGACTTGAATGGGGAGTATGCCGGCGGATCTTGACCATCTCGACCTCCCTTGGAACCGGCGAAACGGCATTTTGGCTGCCCTTTCCCTAGAACAGCCCGCCAATCGCCTAGACCTCGAATCAAATTGGCCGGACTGAGACCAGACCCCCGCTGCAGACCGACTTTGATATCCGCAAGGAGCGCGGGCTTGCTGTTCCAAAGAATGTAACGGCGCAGCTCTCGGGTTATGTTTCCGTTTTAGGGTTGTTTCCGGATGTCTTTGTAAGATTTCGAATGTTCATTTTCACCGGCTCAAGTCAACTAGAGGGGCGGGCGATCTGTCTTGTGAAATGTCAGGACTTGATGCTATGCCTGTCTGTCCCTCAACGGCCCGCAGGAGGGGCGGCTGCACACAAGACTTGCTCGAGACCCTCGACGGAACTCGTAACAGCTTCTCACACGAGTATCCATCCTGTCAATCCCTGCATTGGGAGTGTAGAAACGTCATCACTTCGCATGTCGAGTCTGATAAGTTGTGTTGTAAGTGGTTCCACCTTGTCTCGTTTGTATGGACGGCACTCGGCGGGTGTTCGAGTCGCGCGAGCGTTCGCCTTTCCCAACCGCGTTCGTAGCACACATGTGCTGCCTGACCGCCAATGTGCTGACGAGACCAGCACAAAGCGTCATGTTCACCCACTTACCACAGAATCGGGTGTTTTCTACTCTTTACCCTACCTACTTGCGAGGTTTAGACCACTGTTGTTCCTGCTCCTTTCTACGTCTGATCTAGCCAGGCCTAGCCCATACCCCCATCTGGATAATCCTCTTTCTACCCTAGTGAGCTTGAATACAGCTCTCGCTGTATACATCCTAAGCTCTTGAAGGGGTTCAGGTCCCGCTCGCCCGCCGCCTCTGAAGATGGCCTCTCCGTCCCGCCTCGTAGTCACTAACAAAACCCCTGGTACGTCTTGCAGAGCAGCTAGAGCAGCAAGGAGGTAGCTGGGAAGGATTTCTAGGTCGACACAGTGGAGTGCATGGATCGTGCCGTGCGTTAGCGCCTACTGTCAGGGGTGTTCAACATTGTGTGTAGATCCCCTAAAAATCTGTCGAAACAATCTCGTATTCACCTACTTGAGCCGCTCGCTGGACTGCGCGTTGCATCATTGCCGCCTTTTGTGCTTCTTTTAGAGGCTTTGGGTATGTACAGTACAATGGAGAACGGTTACCTAGGATGCACAACATGGAGGATGACGAGTCTAGGGCTTGTCAATTGCACGGGTCGCACAATCTGCGATTTGTCAGTGTCTTTATCTGTCGAAGCTAGAGTCACGAGGCCGAAAGGGCCAACCATGACACCTGTCCCCATGCGTTCCTCTCCAATAGGAAACCCCGGTTTGGCAAGTGAAACATTCAGTACCAGCCGCTAGACTTTACGATAGATAGGAGTGCCATTATCACCACATTTTGTAATCTTGCTGTATTCGCCGGAATCAAAGTTATGGCGACAGAAATTGAGATAAGCCCAGTGGGTGCTGCCTTTTCGACTGTTGGAGATTACGGTGATTGGATTGGATATGAGAACAACAATTATTGGCACAATGGCAACAATTGGTTTCTTCTTGTATGGTATGGGTCAGTTTGCTGTCCCAAGGTCCAGGAAAAGTGGATGATGGCGGGATGGAATGCAAAAACGGTGACAGAAGTACCGGGTAAGGCTGCACTGTGAGAGGGGCCACTAAGGTACGTGTCAGGCAAAAATGGCTAGCCTGAGGCTAGGAACAGCTTCTCCGAAAGAATATAGTTATGTCTACCCCGAAGTGTTAAAGTAGGCACTCTGAGATACTGCCTCCCTGTCTATTCTAAAAAGAAAATTATTTTACCGGTCGGGCGGACTTGGATCAAGCCGTGAGGGCCCACTGGGTATTCACATTCACAAGGCGCCGAGATACGTGTTTCTGCAATATCTCGACATCTCATGGCAAGGCCTGACGAAATAAGGCGCCAGTGCTGCTCCACTGCCGCTGCATTGCCGCTCAGGATTGCCCAACCAACTGCCAATCAACCTGTTCGGACCGCGAGCTCCAATCGAGCTTTTACCTCAGTCATCCCGCGTTTCAAAGGGGTATGACAAACGGCCACATTGTCATTGGATGCAGGTCAATGATTCAGACACCGAACCCATTGCTTCATCATTGAGGATCTGCTCTTGGTCTGCGCCTGAACGCTGCGGCGTACAACCTGTTTTTTTGCTTGCGGTGGCAGAGATTAAGGAATCATCCGCGTCAACTCATTGTTGCAAAAATGACACATCCCCCTTCCCGGAAATCAGAACAATGGCACTCTTTTGCTGAACATTAGTCGTGCGTGCCTAGCCCTGACAGACTCGTGAGACGGTCTGTTCCCTGGTCTAGCTGATCGACCTTGCATGCCTGGACACCCGCAGGCTGCAATACTACACGCATGTAGGCGTCTTTCCCCATCAATACCCCCCGACCCATGTACCTGCCCATCTTACACATCGAGAAAGCCACCAGGTCTGTTCTGGTGTGGCTTGTTCTTCTTCCGTATGACCCTGCCCACGACTCAAGCCGCATAGGTCAACCTGCGGTGTGCTGCAGGGGAGAACGGAGGACACGCCTTTTACGCACCTGTGCATGGAGCCTTGCATATTCGGTTCTCACTGGCAGATCACACTGCTTGCCTAGCCACTCATGTGAGCAAATGCGTGCACAACGACTACAAGGCCGAGCACCGCCCTGAGCTGGCTGCAGGTGCACCGATCTACAGAACTCAGATTAGAATGTGCGACTCTGGTGAACGGCGGGCGGTGGCCTATCCTGGCTACGCCACAGGCCAATCCTTGCAAGGTGCTTGGTGCTATTACTGCTCCTTGCCTTATGATGTCTGTGCAAGGATCACGCCCGATCGCCCACGAACAATGATCGCTCGGGCTCGGATGACATTCCGGCAAGCTCGCATCATGCCTTGGCGCAGAAGTACATGGAGCATGATCTAGAAATGCACTAGAAAGTTTCTTGAGACAATGGCATCCCGGGAGAGCAGAAATAGCAATAGAAACAGGAGGCAGCCCAGCGAGCAAATTAAAGTCAAAAGGAAAAGTAGCCACACGCCGCAACGGCTATTGTGACACTGTCTTGCACATGCATCAGGCCCAAGCAGGGCCATCCAATCACATTACGACAACCACAGGGGGATGCAAGCCGGTGCCTCCTGTATGGACTCATAACACGTCACTTTACTTGCTCTCGGGTAAGACAATGTTAGCTAGACAACCTTGACAATCGATCCAGAGCGTCCTTCCTCTAAAAGAGCTTTGGTCGCTCGAACGAGTCGTCTTGAGACATTTTAGAGCTTAAAGTGAGTTGCAGCCCTGCAAAAATATGTGCTCATTTGCGGTCATGCTATCTGAGGCCCCAACGATTGTCGTATTTCATCCTGAGTCGTCGACGCGGTACGGCGTAGCCGTACTCATGTGTGTAGGCGGAGGGTTTGGTCTACTAGGGATGAGACTCACTAAACTAGCGCACGTCGAGCCCCGTAACTCTTGATCATTGGCAGCTTGGGTCGAACCAGATTATTGGGCTGTGGGCGGTACAGCGTGTAAACTTTCAAACCTCCCCTGTTGCTGGGCGTTTGCGAAACGTCGAAACGACTAATGAAACTTTGCAGCTGATCGAATGAGAAATCGTGAACAGAATACAAATTCTGATTCAAGATTATTCGGGCTAATGGAATGAATTGGTTGAATAGGAAACGGTGCTGAGGGTTCAGACCCTCTTTGTAAGGCTGTCATTGCATAGGGGTACCCTGTCCAAACCCCACGCCTTCTGACTTACACCAACTTTCGCCTGCCCCCAATCACACATGTCTCTGTTTCCTCCCTTACTCCGTTCAGATCTCGTTTGTTTGAATCATTCATTCCGATTCCCTTGAGCAAGGTATCTAAGCTAAGCTGGGTCCACCTATAATACCAGCTAATTCAGAGTGATGAGCTCGTCTGTAACATCTGCGTCTTCTACTTTGCGCTCCACTTCAGACCCTGGCTTTCCTCAGTGAGCGCAGGGTTTGAGCGTCATGTTAAATCACCAAGACGAGAGTGGGATAGAATAACAACTATGAAAACGGATATGAGATGCAGTATTTAGATAAATTACCTCCATGGAAGGTTAAAGCCTGTGTCATAAACCACTTTCCAGTGCGATTTACTTACCAGACATAAAGCGACACCCCTCATGATGTACCCACGGTAAACAACGAAAAGTTCTTCTACTGCTTTTTATCCTCCGAGAAACCTGACCCAGTACCAATAAGAAGCTGAGCAATGTCCTTCTGCTTCTCATCGTCGACTTCTTGCTTTTGCTCATTTGGTGTAATCTTATTTGTGTTTGCGGTCGAGGAGACGGACTGGACTTGCTCGTGGAGCAATTCCCGTTGCCGAGAACGCCTCTTGGCGGTGGCAGCAGGTGTCAATACCGTGGCGTCCAAGATGACATGTTCGAAAACGAGAGGCTGTGGTGCCGATGCAATATCGGTGAATGCGGATGGTCGAACGGAGTCCTCGAGGTCACTGGAGGGGACAAAGTTAGTTTCACTTGCATGAGTGCCCGAATAAAAGAGGGTGGACTTCAAAGGTCAAGAGACTGGAGGACAGGGCGTGGCAGTGAATTGACTGACTCGTTTACTTACTATGGCAGTGACCCATTTTGTACGGTCGTAGAAAGTTGGTCCGACATGGCTGTAATGGTGGTCTACCTTAGTATACACAAAATCACTGATGTTGTAAGGTCGCGGTAAGTGATTTGGAGGGCCGTCCGAAGATATCAGGACACAGGCAAATATTCTTAAGACTCAAGTCAGCGGTCGAGAAGTCAGCGTAGTGGGAAGGCATAGAAGAGGAAACGGCAAAGCAGAAGTGGTTCTCAGGTCGGGAACGGGTCTAATATTGTCTATGAACGTAGGTCGACGTGGTCATGTTGCAAGGCCCTTGTATCTATTTTATCCTCAGCCAAAGCCCGCAATTGACAGGCTTCTTCGCGTTCACGTCCCCCCAGATTCGACGGCAGACCGGTCTGGTTGAGGAGTAAGAGATTTGGGCTGCTTTTATCAACCTAAAAAGTTACCTTACCTTGCCAAGCCGCATGTCACGAGAAGGGTCACTACAACTTAGGAAACATGTATCTAAGTTTAGAGCAGGAAGACGTGTGGGGGTTTGGAGATATTGCACAAGCACATATTCGCAGTGGGAAGACGAGTCATGGAGTATGAGAGACCTCTTGATATCGATCGTTACCTGACACTATTGTTACAGGGACTTCTAGCGGCGCTAGGGGAACACGGATTTCAAGTACATGGCGTGTGCTTGAAATTAAAAGCAGCCACCACCGTTGCTAGCAGTCGATCTCAGCCTCAGAAGCCAGTGTTGGTGATCTGATTCGTGAGAAAGGGAAGGACGCGAGTCAGGAATGGCTTGCAAACCATGGACAAGACTGGCCTGGACATTCGCCTACCTTGCAACTTTACGAGGATTCATGCGGGGTGAATTAGCACAATTGAGACACCGCAAAAGCAATGGGACGTGGGCCGCCCGGCATGGTATCGGCGTTGCGAGATTTCTCCGCAGATCACAAATGCGAATTTTTGCGACTCAGGGAAACGTGACGGAACGCTCGTAAGTGGCCCTGGACCATATAATGACATTCATACCGACATATAACAATGAACGTGGCCTGAGCTCAATGCGAGAGCAGTCGCCTAGGTGCATTTAGACCATTTAGACCATTTGGACCATTTAGACCATTCCAGAGTGTTTGAGAGTATGCGGTGAGCAGTAAGAAGTCTTGCGTAGCAAGGCGGTAAATCATTGTGCGGTATACCCATACTCGGGAGCTATCGAGGTAGGAATTCGAGATGCAGCACAGATCGGACATCGCATTGTGAGTTGTGCCCTCCGCAGTCTGTCGCCTGGTTTGTGCATCCCTTCACGTAAAGCGCACTTGTGGACGTGAGTTCTCGGCCAGCATCAAAGGCGATGCATATTTGCCAGTCAGGAAGCTTTCCGACATCACGTAGGCTTCCGCATCAAGGAATGAGTGTGAGACGACAAGTGAAGACCTGAAGTCCCCCGAATTGGCCCTGAAGATAATTTATGATTTTGGGACCCACAGAGCTGCCTACCTATCCTAGGAGGTACTGGGAAGCCAATACTAGTGGTGCCGTACAGTGGAGGATCCAGGACACGGGCCGCCCCATTAGTTCTTACTTAGTGGGCGTAGCGTCAACTCTATTCATTGGGCCCAAGGCATGTATTACAATATCCTGGGATATTGAAGTGCACATTCACATATGAAATCCTCGCAATTGAATCGAAGCTAGACGTGTAATGATGGAAGAGTTTCATCATAAGGTTCTTATAGTGGTCAGAATTTCGTTCAAATATATAGACTAGGGCATCCTAGGCCTAAGTATCTAGTCCTGGTCTAAATGTTTTAATTCTAAATTCATCGCTATTGGCATTCTCCAAACTGCTCAGTAGCCGAAGTCGTCTTCAGCTCAAGGTGCAAATGATTCCTCACACTTGTTAGTCGTTGCTAAGCTAGACGTCATATCCCTTTCCCTGAACCATTGTTATGCTCAGCAAGGTAGATTAAAGCTTTTCGATCGGAGCACGCCTTAGGATACTCGCAGTTCATCTTTGCTCCAACCCCTAAGAGTTCCAGTGGAATATCTTCCTGAAGACATTTCCCATCATGAGCCTTGAACAACTTGTTCGGGGTTTTATGTTGCTTGTTCTCTGGAACAAGCTTGACCACCTGGCACAGCACAATGCTCTTCTCGGCCTGGCGTAATCTTTCGTCACATTGATCCTCTATGTGAGTACAAGCAACATGAAACAAAACATTGTCATGTGTGTAGCTCAAGGTCCGGTCGTTGGAAGAATGGGCTGTGTTGGCGACGTGGCACGTTTCGCTACAAGATACGTGATCAGTCATTATATGTGGAGTTATTCTCTGTTCAGTTGAAGGATCATACCATGGTCCTCGGATATCAGAGCCATCGAGAGAGTAACAGTAACTTACCTTTGTTCGGAACCTTGTGCAGCACCTGTTGACCAATTTTCCGACATACTGAAGGGAAGAATCCGGGAGTAATATTAGAGGGCGGTGTTCTGGTTTGTAATTGTGGGGCTGTGGTAGGCAAGCGAGCGAGAGGAAACGAATCGATATGGATCTACAGGTACAACGGGAAGACTGGTCCCTGTTTTAGTGTTAAAAACGGCCTATTGATATGTGAAAAAGCAGAATGCTTGTTAGAAGCAGACATCGAAAGGATAGACCAGATCAAAACTTATATGAGACAGAAGGTGCCGGTCAACAGTCAACTTTGCAAGAGCCGTTTTTAGATTTCGAATCAATGTACTCAGCAGAAGATGACTTGAACCGCTCTGACGGCATCTGACTCTTACCTTCAGGATCGGCTACAATACGAAAGTAAGCTGTGCCCGTTGAGGATCACCAGAAGCGAATCAACAACCTCGCAATGCTGGCAATGGAGCAAGTCGAGCCAACCTGCCGCTTTTGCTTCGGATCTTCATGCGGCTGGCAGAGCATTGTGACGACCTAGCCAATGATTAGCCCTTGTGTGTTCAAAAGGACTCGTAAGTTAGTAGAGGGAGTTGATATAAATTTACCACCATGGGCTCGTTCGCGTCGGTCGACCGTCGGCTGTGCGGAGGACCCTAATTGGACTCTTCTTCAACCCCAGGGTCCTATCAACCCGCTGGAAACTGCCATTCTGCACTAGGCACCCCCAGTCAAGCCTACCTAGGTAGTGTGGGCTGAAAGTGGGGTTTGACGAGTGGCACAGTTTGGTCGAGTGAAACACCACCTCTTCCAAAGCTAGATCAGCTACTCCCAAGCTGAGGCAGGTAACTTAACCTCACACAGTGATGGATTAGTGTAAAATATCAATACTCTAGTCTAATGAAGATAATTTCCATAACCTCTTGGCAAATCTCATTGACCATCCCTGGACTTCGTTCGAGAAGGAAAAGGAGTAGGGTTTCAGTCTCAAGACCCATAGTGCTACTTAGAGGCTAAGCTTCATCGACGGAAGCTATAAGAGTAGACCATGAACAGGAAGCCTTTGTCAAACTTCTCGAGATTTGGAGGTGTGGGGAAGAGCTGGAAAAGATCCCCATCATCGTCTCACCCTGGAAAGTTTTCATGAAAACAATAAACTAGCCATGACAAGTACCTGATTACCTAAACGTGTTGTATTGAGTCTTTTGACTCATTTGCGTTCACTCATCGAAACACGAGATGCTTGAATCAGAAATGAAAGGAGCCTTTCACTTGTGAGAACATGTCTCTTAGTAGGTTAAGTCGAGAAATGTTTATAGGACTATATGACTTGGCCGTGAGTACGGTGACATGTGACTCTTCAGCCTGAGAAGTGTCTTGTAGATTAGAAGTGGAGCGCTATGAGAAAGGCGGCAAGAGTCTCCAAGAACGCATATCTCGCTACGTGTCTGCCATGCCTGGCGAAAATGTCATCAGTATTGGCCTGTCGTTCGCCATTTCTCACCCA
This sequence comes from Phaeoacremonium minimum UCRPA7, assembly GCF_000392275.1. Taxonomy (NCBI): domain Eukaryota; kingdom Fungi; phylum Ascomycota; class Sordariomycetes; order Togniniales; family Togniniaceae; genus Phaeoacremonium; species Phaeoacremonium minimum. The sequence goes on from NW_006921378.1 coordinate 111,636, forward strand.
TTTGCACAGTAGGTCGCTCCAGCATCAGGCAGCTGTGACACGGACCAAACCAAGCAGGGAGGCATAAGGAGTGAAATGGCACGTGCATTGCAGACTCTTTTCAAGTGTCTTCGTAATTAGTATTGAAGAGGGATTGCAGCTCCGAACACTCCTACCTAGCTCGCAAAGGGGGTTTGTTGAGGTTGTTGGACGGTAGCATAGAGCCTTACTTAACCGGAGCCGTCTCATCTTGCCATACGGCTTTGTAGATCTCATGATCAGGAACGTGTCTTAGATGGCCCAGGTAGCATGTAAAACCGTTGACATAGTCTTTCGTCAGTGCAAGCCACCCCTCGGACTTGCATCAAAGTCCGAGCAATGAAGGGAGGTCGAACAGCAGAAAGCCTAGCCCTATCGCGCTGTGGATGGTTTCCGTCGTGGAGACCGACCAGAACTGCAAGATCAACACAGGTTGAATGATACCATCGGAAAAGACCCATGCATATCGGCCACTCCGCGGTGAGTTACCGTGTGGTGAGCTCTGCAAGGCCTACACTTGACCGTCCAGCCTGCTTCTCACCCGATGGGAAGGTGATATCTCTAATGGGTTCGTGGGGGCTGGTTGGGCCGGCATGTGATACCCGGAACGGTGGTTTTGACGCACGCCGGCAACGCGGACTCGGGTTTCCTCCAATGCATCGTCCAATCGTCCGCGCCATGCGCACTACAGCAGCCGTTGGGCTTCCCCGGAGGAGGATTCTCGAAGGGGACAAGGGCCAGCCTTGTTTGAGTCCCGCGAGCCAGGCTGGCGGCGGAAGATGGATGGGTCTGGGGGCGGTGTAACCTCAAACCGTTGGCACATTGGTTGCTGCCAAAAGTGCAGCAAACCAACAATCTCACTCACTTCTTGGAAATTAGCCCAAGTTACAAAATCACCACGCTGCGAACTTTTAATTACAAGTTGACTGACCGCCGCTGCCCGTCGTTTCCGGATGTTTCATGAAAAAATTTTCACCTTGCAGATGGAGGGGGAGGTGCGATGCGTTGTACAGCGCGCTAGAGTGCTTATCATGGGAATAGGGGTCAAGAGCGCTGAGTTGTCCTACCATCTCTTTCAACTGTGCCGTAGAGCTGCTCCACGGCTATCTCGTTGCTGTTCCTTTGCAAGTGGAGGCAGTGGAGAAGAGACCAGCAAGGCCAGTCAGGCTACAGGGTCGGGGAAGAGGTAATCTTACTTCCTACGCAGGCCTAATGGCATCATTCGATCATCGGACAGGGATGCAGGGGTGCAGGGGGCAGGGGGGTTTGACGCTACGACAGCCCCGGCCGTTACCGAGCGGATGGTACGGCGTTTAGACCCCTGACTGGCTGCTCCACGGCTCCTCCTACGTAGTGGAGAACCGGCGGCCAGGGGCTTCCCGTGGCTTGACACTACTGTCCGTCGGAGAGCCCAGCCCAAGGGACACACCAGTCTCGCGGGTCCCAGCTGCAGATTGATGGGTTGCACTGTGTCTTTCTTTGCCCCTCCTTCAGTCCTCCCCTCTCCTTGCCTGTCCCTCCTCCTTCTGATCCCCTTCCCTCGCCTATCTCCTTCTCTTCTTCCTTCACCCCTGTCTAGGCGGGCATGGGCGACAGACAAGGTGGGCCGTTACACCAAAAGTCCTAGGACATGAATTAGCCCTTTTACGCCAGAGTAGTTATCTCAACGCAACAGACAGGTAGAGTACGTACCTAGGTAGGCAAGGCTTTCCACGCCCATGTCCCTCAGCCACCCCTGACAGACCTGGCTGGTGACCCAAGGACGAACTGCCAAGAGGGATCATCCAAGACCGGCGCATCTGCTGTATGTCTGGTAGCGGAATGCGGGCACCTTGCCGTAGTCTCGTTTCCGCTCCTTTCTTCACACTTGGCTGAAGGAGTCAAGTCTGCCTGTGATTTCTGACGGCTCAATTTCCCTCCGCACACTGCCTAGGTAACCCCCACACGGTGAGGCCTTGTCCGAGCGCGAAGGAAGGAAAAGACAGGAAGAAAAAAAAGAAAAAAAAAAGCTGATCTGCCAAAGATGACGCTGCCCTGTCCCTGGCCCTGACTCAGTCCCTGGCCTGGCAGGAGCCGGCGAGCCGTGTCCACAGTGGAGCTTTCTCTGGTTCCTGTTAAGGCCGCGCAAAGGCCGCGGGGCGTAGTGCAGCGGCAGGATGAAGCGCGAAGCAAATTGAAACAAAGCAAATCCCAGAATATCGCCTGGCTCGCCTGGGTCAGACTGATTGATCGGCCGGGGGGGAGGGTGATTGACGAGGTCGGCCTTTCCCCAGAACTGTCTAGCCTTGCTGCGTGGTACGCGCAGCTGGTGCTGGTGGCCGGGGGATGCGCAGCCACCTTTGTTGCTCGGGTCCGCCTTTGCCAGTCGTTTCCTGCTGGACTCGAGACAGGCCGCAACTAAGAGCCGGCGCGAACCCAAAATAGATGCCTCGGGAGCTGGAAGCGCTCGCGGTGATGTCTCTTTGTCTTAAAGACCGAGAGGAAAAAAAAAACACATAATCAGGGTCAGACTTGTGAGTCTGTCAGATATGACATGTCTTTTCAGACTGGACACTAAGGCTCGACTACAGAAACTTATCGGCGCTCGTGGCTCTCACCGAGTCCCTGCCAGCGACGCAACAGTGTCCGTCTCTTGAAGATTTCTCGCTTCTGTCCTGGTGGAAATGCGCCCTCTGCAAGGACTGCCGAAAGAGAAGAAGTCTCATTCCCAATCCCCATCCCACGCCACGGCACGGCTCGGCACTATTTTGCCTTTCATTAATTGATGTATTAACACTACTGCAAGCGCTGTCCAATTTGTGCAACCCCAAGCCCTCGTCCGAGATGCCTGAAGCGGTCGTCGGTGCCAGCAGCTGAACCCCCCTTGCCCTTCCCACACGTTCGTCTGTCGTTCGGACGGGGAGGGTGCACGCGCGGAACCGGTTCCTGGCCGAGCCTTGTCTGCTGTGCTTCTTCTAGAAGCCTTGGAGGGCTTCTTTGTGGCAGTGCTTACGCACTCGCCAGCCTGCCAGCCTGCCGTGCCTGGACAGAAGAAACAAGCTGGGGCCGCGCGGGCTCGTTTTTTCACATGCACGCCATAACGTTAAGTGTAAGACAGTCGCTCAGAGCCCGCCCATGGCTTGGATTGGGCTGAAGGGCCTGCTGGGGGCCGTTGCACGAGCTTTTTGGTCTTAGACTCGAGGTGAGTGAGACAGCCCACCCGCCTGCTGCGGCGTGGGGGCCGCGCTTCTCGAGCGGCCTAGCAATGACGATGCGACAAGACTAGCAAGACTAGCGCTCGTAACAACTAGTCGGTATGGGCAAAGGTGCGCCATGGACTGGGTCTCATCAGGCTCTCCGTCCTGGCCGGTCTGCGAAAAAGCGACAGACCGGTGAAAGGCTACTATTTGACACGAGTGGAGACACATGAATTAGCAGAGCCTTGTGGTGTTTGGGGGATGCACGATTGCAAATGTGAGTGCTCAATTCCGCCTTGGTGCGAAGAAGGACGTTGGAACAACAACGCCGTCTGTCTACAGTCATGCCCGCTTGTAGAGGTTCCCCCAGAGGTGAGAGGCGCACGCGACAGCCAACGGCTTGAGAGCGAGATCTAGATTCTGGGGGCTGGGAATAGCCCTACAGCTTTCCCGTTCTCTGGGGATGAACATTGCTTTTGACAATGCGTGGGATGCCAGGTCTGATTGGGGAACGTGCAGGGTGCCGTAAGCTCACCCGACTGGCAGTCAATGGACTGCGGGGAGTCAACTGCCATTTCGTGCACAAGTGAACATGGATGTAGTAATGTGCAGCAATGAAAGATGGTATGATTGAAAGCAATGATCTAATATATGCCAGTGACAGAAGTCCTTCGATGCGATGCGATGCAAGCCCGCGCCCGCGGAATGCCCTCTAAGAAACCTGAATTGAATAAGAGCTGAATAGGAATACAGTGGTGATACATGATATGTTATACATCCGTCGAGCCCAGTTATATCTCTTGTTATTCCCTCGCACAATCTGAAAAGATTTAGGATAGTTGATGGAAAAGTTTTCGCCAAACACGGTACCAACAGTGTGATTATCGAATTATCATAGATGAGTGGTGTCTAGTGAAGCCAGCATGGACTGCCGAGCCCTGGCTTAGCTCTCATCGCCGGCCAGAGGAGTGAGACTTCGCGCTATTGTTTCCGTTCGACGTGACTACTGGCGTATCGACACGAGACCAGATGCGCTCGTCAGGGACGTAATGAACGTCGTCCTGGAGGAAACCGTTGATTTTGTTTTCCCACATCGCCGTGGTCTCTGTGGACGGTCTTGGTGGCGCTTGATAACTACTATGTCTTTGTCAGTCGACTTGACTATAAACTCGGGATGAGGCATGGGTGAATGCCAAAGAAGGGATACTCACTAGCTGGAGTGGCTGAGATTAACGTACAACGATGAGTTGTTGTCAGCCATTTTGATAGTCTAGAGTCAACTGATATATCTCGGAAGTAGTCAAGGTAATGCTCGAGGTCGAAGAAGGCAGGAGTATTGCAGATAAGGTGCTCGTGTTGGCTGAAGGACTGATGAGAGCCATTGAAGCTGGGATGACGAGAACTTAAGTAGTTCGAAAGGATGGCTGAAGGAGAGTAAAGGGGACGTGCTCCTTAGTTACTCTCTTCTGAGCAAGAGAAGGAACCCGAAGAGCCTCAGGTGTACCTCCAGTCACTGGGCACCACATAGGGAAGTACACGGAGGGACTTGAGATCACCGCCTTTAAGGTGGAGTGGGCCACCCATTTTGGGCAGCTTTCAAAGGGTGGTCGGTGAGAAGCCGGGACCAAGGAGATCACTTTGGGACATCGTACTAGTAGACGTGCCTGGCTCGCCTATGGGGCAGCATTTTCCCACGCGAAGTCTCATGCAGCTGACAAGATGGTACCGATACGAAGACAAGGTGTAAGGAATAGAGAGCCCCCGGGGGGATGGGGTAGATATTCGAGCAGGTACCCGGCTGACATGGTAAGACTCGAGTAGGTGGAGCCAGGGACAAGAGAATTGTAAGAGAAAAAGAGAAGGGGGGAAATAAAGAGAAAGAGGTAGGGAAGGCTACCTATGTTTAGATGAGGTAAGGTGTGCTAAGCGGCAAGCAGGCCTTTGTACCGGCAAGTGTGGTGTGTGTGTCTGCAGCATCATTACCGGCGGCAATCCTTTGGCTCTGCGTCAGGCCTTTCAGCCCAAGTGCTGGTGCTGCCGGAAGCGACATAGCTCCAAATGCTTGCGACGTCGACAATTGAACTTACCATGGGCTTGCACACCTGGAAAATGTGCCATGACGGAAACATGTCGCCTTCATTGAGCGTGCGGAACAATGAGGCAGAACTTTCTGGTTCGCGATGCTTTGGAGCCAAACTGTGTCCGGCCATTCTTAATGGACAGGCCCGCACTAGTTCCACCCATCGATTCCAGAAGAGGTACTGTACTTGATCTACCTGCCAACTCAGCCTTGCGGTTGCGATTTGCCACCAAAAAGATCCGTTGCTAGACAAAACGAGCCAGGGGAGAAGCAGTGTCTGTCTCAGACTGGGGCGGGCTTGACTTGCGACCTGATTTTGATTGTACGGTCTGTAGAGAAGAGCACGGCACTTGGGGCTTCCATCTCCGATATGCAGGCACAAAGACGCTTCTGCGCAGTTCTGCGCTGTGGATGGTCGAACTCGTCCAGGTAGTACTTTTAGGGTGCAGGACAGTAAATTTGGAGAGGGCTGTGGTAACTGCTGTGGTCAGCAGGGAGTCTAGGGCGGCGGAGTTGAGACGCCCATCATCTGAAGCAGTCATCTTGACACTGCATGTTTTTTTAAGGGTTTTTCGGCCTGCTGTTTCTAAGCAATGTCCAATAGAGGCCTATGACGACTTGCAGTCTTGAGATGTTGAAACATTTAGGAAGATTGGGGATCAGCTAAGGGTGGCATCGAAGATGTGTGTTCCTGCAGCTCCTTTGTGTGCGGAACCTCGAATTGGATGATGGATGCTTCAGTCCCCACAGGGCGTTCTGAACTGCATCGTATTGTAATTATGCCAGGCTTCTCGAGGGTGGCAAATGTGCCCTCGACCAACCCGAGTCTGCATCGGCCGCAAGGCAAGCAGCACATCGAGACATCTACTATGCAGCAAGGCGGTCTGGGAAATCCAGCTAGGCGGGCGTGTCTTGATGAGAAATGGTGCGTCGTAATCCCGTAGAAAGTGTCTCCCAGGTCCCAGGTCAGGTGAGCATGGACAGGAGACAAGGGGATGAAATCTACCATCTGAATGAATGTAGAGTACGAAACGGGGCCACTTGAACACTGTCCCCAGGAGATATTGAGATATTCGGTACTGTACTTAAAATTTTCTGAATCCCTGCTCCGCTGACGTGCAGGTATCTGGGATGATACCTACCCACGCGAGCCACGCCAGCTAGTGATAGGTGAGGATGCAGAAGCTGTCAGTGGGCCGGTGCCTGGATCAGCCCGGCTTCAGGGCCTCAAGGTTGTCATAAAAGCCCACTAAACTCAGTCACCAGACCCGGGTCGTGCCTCCCCGGTAGAAGATAGTGCGACGCGCTAGAGCCATGACGACTTCCTGAGAGGCAAGCTAACGTTAAATCTAATCTTTATATAATTTTAATCTTTTATTCGGAGTATCTACTGTAACCCTTGGCAGCATTGAGTCGTACCTGCCGTCCCTGAAAATGTCGACGCCCGTTTTGTCTGGTACATGGTACATGTAGATGTTCCTACCTGCCCCTGGGTACATGTACATGTACATCTCGGCCCATCTGCGCACTGCAGCACCTTCTGTGCGACCTGGATCGTGTCTCAAGAGAGCAAATGACGCGGCCCACGATCCAACCTCGCTCAAGCTGCAAGGACCCATGAACATGAACATGATCACTCCCCTGACACCTCCTCTAATATACCTATGGCATGGGCAAAGCTGTAGGCTAAGGTGGAGGAGGGTGGGTGAAATCGCCCCGAAGACAGCGGGCTGCAAGTTGGCCGAATTGGGAAGTGCCTGAGGTAGACCATACGGGGCAAGAGCAGCCCGGCCAACCGGCGCAACAAGGTGAAGCACACCATGAAGTGAAGGCGTGTGCCCCGGCAAACACGAATGATCAATTGACCGGTTGCAAGATCCACGAGGTGACCTATGCTGCATCGCTCCCTCCCGGCGGTAGCCATCAACAACACTCAACACTTCGTCTACGCCGCCCCATCCCTGGCCGTTCTAGATACGGCATCTTAGTCACCCGGCGGTCTTCCATTCCTCCTTGCCCATTCACTACCGACCTGGTGAGCAAGGATTGCATCAGGCTTGTGAAACATGTCAGCATTTGGAAGCCGGAGTGTCCACCCGCAACCGGTTTTTGCTGAATTGGGCTGGCAGAGGCCACACTCCAAACGGCACGTTTGACGCGCTTAATTCCAAAAAGAATTCAGTCGTCTGGGAAGTGGTGTTTCCATTCATGTTTCCACCCTACTCTCCATGCTCTGCCCTAGCCCTGTCATTCAGCGCGCGGGCAATAGGGTGGTGGTCAGATTGACTTCGACCCTGGCTCCTTGACCCTATCCACGCGCTTGTGACACGGGTTCCTGGAACCCCAGCAGCAACAATTCGACAAGATCCATGACACAAGCCGCCACCCTGTCATCCACCCACCCCCCCTCCACCACGAAGCACCGCTTGCCCAGAGGCTAGCCTTCCCAGGCGCCGGACCCCAAAACCACGTGGAAGGCCCACTTTTGCCGATCCGTTGCCGGCCCCGATATCTTTCTTACCTTCCTTTTACAGATGCAACCATACCGACTGTTGGTTGCACTCAGCGTCGGCTTCAGGGCGCTGTACTGGTGAGGCTGAATGACTCCGTCAGAGTTTCCTTCCTGATACGTTTCAGAGCCACTCATAATGCACAGCAGCCGAGAAGGACGGCTGGGAAATTTTGACCTGCACGCTCAGCATAATCAATCCCGGTCATGTCTTCATTCAACTATGTGATGCCACACTATACCGACTGGACCAGACCAGCTGGCTGGGACCGAGATACGGAAGCTGCAGACGGGCTGCAGCGCGGTGCGGAGGTGTTGTCGGGGTAATTATGCGTACTAAGCTCCTACTGCTCCGAGACGAACGGGCATCTTGCCTTGCAGGGGTAAGAATCGCGAATGGCGGCGCAAGGAGGCGTCGAATCATTCCCAAGTATGGTCAAGTAGGCTTAATCATTGGGCTTGTTCTGGCAGCCAGAAATGCAACCCTAAGGACATCCCGCCCCCAACGTCACTACGGGTTCACCGCCAAATCCACTGTCTTGAAACGCGTAACGACGACCGCCGTCTAGACCCATGATTACCGAAGTGAAAAATAGCCTCAAGAGCATTTCCGAGGTTAGCATTTGATTCGTGGACCTAAGAATGCTACAGCGAATTGCGAAGCGAGCACTTCACCAGCCAAAGCTTCGCATTGATGGCTAGCCGTAAACAACACCATATCCGGAAAAGCTTTTGATGTGTACCAAGACGTCTTCGGCAGCCACGAAGCCACCGGGAATTAAATCACGTACATTGTCAAGCTTTTCAGCCAGGGAGATAAGCGAAAGATCGTCGAAGGCGTCCCAGAACAACGGTAACAGCTATTGCTTCACCGAAGACAAGCAGGGATATTGCATCACAACAAGCACAGGCGGGCTTTACCCGACCACGGGAACAGCTCAACAGGGGAATGAAATCGGACGATATGAATACGAGAGCAGCAGCATCCGCATGAGACAGATCTGAGAGGCTGCAGCTGCGCGTCGATCACATCCTTTTGTCAATCAACGTCCATGATGATGCCAAGCAGCTCGGTCTCTTCCGACACGTTACCTGGGCAAAAGGCTTGGGCCCAGACTAGTCTCTAATATATCTCTACTATTGCTACCGTATTTGGCTATCAAATTATATCATACACAGCCCTGAATCAGCATTCTCATCCTTCAGTCCCGGAACTCACCGCTTCACGATCCGAGACTTCAATGTCATCGTCGATTTACGCCTGTAAGGAGGCATCAGGTCCCGCACTGAAAGATTGTTGATCTGCTCGAAGGCAATACTCAGACATCATTCGTCATGTTTAGGAGATCACTCAGGAAAAGGGGCGGATCGTGTCGGGGTGAAACTTTGTGATCACCAGCCCTCAGCCGACACATTCTGAGCTAACTACAGCCCCACGCCGAGTAGAGACTCTATCAAGAGGTAATATCGCGAAAGAAATCAATGAAAGGGAGCGACCAATTGGCTGCAATGATAATATTGATACCGCGAGAGACTCATGTACCCAGTCTCGCCAAACATCTCCTAGCCCAGACAGTCTCCTTCCTAGGCGAGGTAAGCGGTGAGCTACAATCACTGCGAGCTTCACCTGCTCATTCACCGAAAGCGATGTGGCCGGGGTTTATTTGTCAGATCCAATCGGTAACTTGACAGCTGCCTCCTGCAGGCAGGCATCTGACGACCTCGGCACTTTCGCACAGTACTGTTACAATCTGATCGATTACTAATGAACACGGCCAGCCCGTTGTCGATAATTCGGACGCCGAAGTTGTCGGGGAGCGAGGCCATTGCTGAGTACGCATGGAGCCCCTTTATGAAGTTACAAAAAATGCTCCCCATAGACTCCCCAGCCAACTCTTTCAAGTGACTACCCCTATTTTACGCCTCGGCCAGGGAAACCGGTCTGTAGCAGCCCGCCACCTGTATCGCAATCATTGTTCGCACACAGTTGGTTCCTTGAATGGAACGAGGTCTTTGTTCCACAACAATATTCTTGTCTATCTGTCATACTGCCTGACTTTGTGTTCAATCTGTGAACTTTGTTATGGAGCTTAATGGCGCCTCCTTTGTTCGACAGTCGAACACTCACAAAGCCATTTTTTTCTAGCATGTACTATTAAAACTTGCATCTCTTCAGTCCAATATCCTCATAATTTCTCGTCTCTTCATCCCCGACTTAGGCAACGGACTTGAATCTGAGTCATCAAGCTCCCCTAGGAAGATATAGTCATCTTCACAAAAGGTAAGTGATTTCTGTTTTGTACGACGACCAACCATCGCACACGAAGTTCCCACGCCATGGCCCCGTTCCATGAACCACTCCTCCCACGCCAGTCCGCCTCCGCAGTTCCGAGCTCGAATTCAAGCGAAGAAGCCGAGAAGTGGATGAGAATATGCGTCGTCTTGGCTGGGTTTTCTGCCCTCTGTATCGGCATCATGCTAGCCTTGGGACGCAGCTACGCAATCAAGTGCAGGCAGATTCGACACCTCCAGATCGATTTCCGCAGATTCAACGGTGAAGAATGCATCACAGGCCAAGATGGTATTGTCCTTCGCGAATATGAAGCGCGGAGTCTGCCAGCCCTCAAAGCGAAGCTCGAAGCCTCCCAGAGCGAGAATGCTAACCTAAAGGATCGCCTCAAAATTTCTACACAAACACTGCAAGACCTAAAGCGAGAATGTGTAGGGTTGAGTTTCCGACTTGAGGCTGCTGAAGAGGAGAAGCTGGAAGCCCTTCACGCTTTTCGTAGGCAGAATGCGTCAAACCTCGCATCGCCGTCTGCGTCCCACCCGCCTTCCCCGACTGCGATGTCCCCGCGGACAATGGACAAAGGTAAGGAGAAAGATATCGCACTTGGCCCGATCCGCAGAAAACCCGTCCCTGCCTTTGTACAAAGTATTGAGCGTTCGACCCTTCGCCTGTCTCGATCCGCCCGAAACGGTGATATGCGGCGACGTCCTATCCACATCAGACACCAGACCGTCGCGCAGAGCGAAGCTGGGAGCATCGAAGTGGTTGAAGACCCTTTTGAGGAGAGTAACAGTGCCTACACCGCCATCTCCCCAACCTCTGGTTTCTCTCGAGACCAGCGAGATCCTCTGTACTTTATCGACGAGGTGTGCGGCGCTCCGATAGCGTCTCCTCGTGGCAAAGACGGTGAAAGATCTCCATTGACATCTCCTCTCCTTCAGCCAACAGCTCATCCTGCAAGCCCTAAAGTCGTTTCTCGTGACAACTTTACCGTCGATCGAGATGTTGATCATCGGAGATCGTACACCGGCTATTTACGGCAGCAGACAAACACAGTGACCTCGCCCGGTGCCAGGTCTCTTCCCGCGATGTCTCCCAACGCCGCGAAGTTTGACGAGGTAAGCCTGGATGATTAGGTTAAGTTGAATGTTGACACTGGCGCCGAGCCAGTGGGTGTTAGTGCGCTTCTTTGAAGAGAATTTTCATAGCAATAACAATGAACTGGCTTCAAATTCCTTGACCTATTTAGAAGATATGACTGATTTGGCTTGATATGATAACATTTTGGTGATATCGAACCTAACTTAACCGGGGCAATGATGCGTTCAGCCCGATTTCTGTCGAGCTGTACCCAATGAACACGAACTTGTCGTAGACAGTGACCTCCCAGTCCTGGGCATTCGTGTCCCAATTACTAATGTCTCGGCGTGTCAGGTTGAAAGCTACATTCTTGACTTGGCCGGGCTCTAGATATACTTCGTCGAACCCCCTGAGGACGCCCCACGGCTCATTAGGTCCGCCGTGCTGAACATACTGTTGAATGAATATTAGTCACCGTTTAGACTGGGACAAGGTATATTTGTAACTTACCAGCTGTGGTATATCCGTTCCCGCAACTTTACCTGTGTTCTCAATAGCAGCTGTGACTGTATAGAGGACATCGTACAATCCAGCATTTCCTCCTGGGGCTCCACTAGCTGGTAACAAGGGCTGAGCTGAACTGTTGGTGCTCCCGGCTGGCGCCGCTCCAGCTGTTGATCCGCCGGTGCTAGTACCTGTAATCCAGGGGTAGACATAAGGCGTTATCTTTTTGAACCCAGCCGGCATTGTGTTACTTGCAGCACTGGTATCGATAGTGCCAAAAGTGGGAGCCGGCTCCGTGACGCCTGTGGCAGGCTTGTAAGTCGTGTCGTTGTGCACGGTGATGGTCAAGTTGTGATACATGAAGCGCGTGTAACTCAAACCATGGCCAAACTCGTAAACCGACTCTATGCTTGCGTTCTGGAACCAGCGGTAATCGATGAAGACACCTTCTGTGAAGTTCTGCACTGGCTGTGCGGTCGGCGACCGGTACATCAGTTGGGTGCCGTAGTCTTCCACCGACTTGCCCCACGTGAAAACAGACTTGCCCTGAGGATTCACCTTGCCGTAGAGGACATCAGTTAGTGAGTTGCCGGACTCCTGGCCTGGGAGACCTGCCCATAGAATAGCGGTGATATTCGGATGATTCTTGGCATATTCTATGAGGACGGGCCCCACGGTGTGAAGGACCACTATGGTATTTGGATTGACAGAGGCAACGGCCTTGATTAGCTGTTATGTCTAGAGTTAGCTTTTATTGTGTATAAGAAATCAACTGGGCTCACACCGGCATTCGCCGAGCTGCCTCCTTCGATCACATACCTCATCGCCGCCGTTCCAGAGGGTCAAGTTATTTCTGTCTCCGGCATTCCCATCAATAGTAATAAAGTTCTCGCCGGCATCGGCATTCGCAAACACGATTGCAGCTTCAGTCACAGCTGCCGCGGACTTTGCAGCGTCGAGATCCCAGTTGCCTTTGATATTAACAAAGGTTGTATTGTCGGCGTCTGCCTGTGCTTTGAGTGCAGTAGCGGGCGAAATCAGATAGGGAAAGTCAGCCGTTCCAGAGCCATAAGCCATTGCTAGCGTCCCTTTATTGCAATTACGGTCTGGGCAAGAGTTGGGGCCTCCAGGGTTATCCTGAGCATCTTCTCCAATAATGGCAATGCTCTTCGGCTTGTTCAGGGGTAACGTGCCGTTCACGTTCTTCAGCAGGACAATCGATTTTGCGCCGATCTCTCGAATGAGCTTTGCGTGGTCTGATTGTACGTCGATGTGCTCGTTGACTACCGTTGACCCTTGTTTTGCAGACTGATATAGATACCCGGTGGTCTGGTTCGTCCAGGCTGAAAAGTTGATATCTGGCCGCTCCGTGTAGTTTCCCACATGGACCTTGTAGTATGCCGCCATAATCCTAATCACCATATCGTCAAGCCGCCAGCGCGGGATACTACCCGCGAGAATTGCTTCCGTCAAAGCACCACCCCACAATGAGTTGTACGCATTTCTTGCGCCATCACCTGGCATTGCCATGTCGAGTCCGGCGAGGGCAGATGCTCCAGTTGCGTGCTGAGCACCCCAATCCGACATAACTGGTCAAATTAGTTCTCTTCTCACATACAAGCAATGATTCTCTCACCAAACCCTTGGAAGTTTAACTCATTTTTGAGTAAGTAATTCGTAGTCCACTCATTCTCGCAGCTGTACTTGGTATTGATCTTGTTGTACGAACACATGAATGAGCCCACACCAGCTCTAACCGCATCGGCAAAGGGCCTATCAGAGTGTCAGGGGTGCTGAGGACTGCGTCCCATAAAAAGACTCACCAAAGATAGAGCTCATGCATAGTCTTATCGTCAATGGTCGAGTCAATGTTATTACGATAATGCTCCTGCTCGTTGAGTATGTAGTGCTTAGCACAAGCAATGACACCGCGGCTCTGGATGCCCTTGATCGTCTCGGCGATGGCAACACCACTGAGATAGGGATCGGGGCTGAAGCCTTCCCAGTTGCGTCCTCCGGCAGGAACTCTACCCAAAGGTCCAGCAGCAGGACCGAGCTGGACATCTATGCCTTTCCCGTGAAACTCCTCGCCCATAGCAATCCCCCTTCGGCGCATCAAGTCGCGACTCCACGTCGTAGCCACATTGATACCAGCTGGGAATGCCGAGTTGCCGTCCGCTACATCGCGTCAGTTTTCACCATTTTACATAGCAAAGACTGCGTCCATGTGCGCGGACTGCTCACTATATCGAACCCCTAGCGGACCGTCCTCAAGACAGAAACCCCTGAACCCGAGCCGTGGCACTGAGCCAGTCATGCCAATGCATCGATCAGCTTCCCATCCGGTACCCGTTGTCAAGTTGACCTTTTCAACGAGGGTCAGCTGGCTCACAAAATCCTTTGCTTTCGCGTACGCCTCATCCCAGCCATCACCACCGCTCGCCCACGGGGATGGATAGCCAAAGCCAGCGGGTGGTGCTGCTTGGACGACTGCAACGAGAGCCGTCAAAATGAGCTGGGCACTTGGACGACGCATATTTGCAACACAGAAGTTCTGATGATGTGAACATGACTTTCTGGGAGGTGTAGCATTTATTACTAACTATATGCCTTGCATCGAAAAACTCCCGAAATATCCTCTGAATATAAGTTATATTGATTCGGTCCACGCCTGCAGCACTGCGCCTGCTTGGTTGCCGAGCGGATGTCATCAGTTTTCTTCAACGGGCCAAAGCCCTCCGCTCCACGCTGTCTACGGGCTGCGGGTAGATATGGTAGGGTATGTGGAAAGGCTTTAGCCTCATTGAAGATCAGCGAGGGGAGTACCGTCCCTATCGTTTTCAAGGGTGACATCCCGAATCAGAGAACATGGCCAGTTGGCAATCCGGTATATCCTCCGGCTAATTCCTAAAGGTCAATACTGATCTGCAGCGAAGTGACCTGGATCACAGAAGTCGGCGAAGCATCACCTCCCAAGTAAAGAAGTAAATTTTTGCCAAGGTACCAACATGGCATCTTTCAAAAAGATAGTGGATATCCCAGCCCATGACGCCTACGAAACCCGTCAAAATACCCCTAACTCTAAATTTTTTGACAAGTTCAGAAGAACTTCCCCTTGATACTGCCAAGCACAAGGTTTCTCTTCTGCTTGCCGATATATTTATTGACATCGTCTGCCCAGCCCTGGCTCTGTTCCTGAAGATCATCCATGTTGTCGCCCATCAGGTTCAGCTTCTCTGTCCGCTCGTTAATCTGCCTCTGGAGGTATTCGCCCCAGCCTTCTTGACTAGTGCCGGCTCTTGGGCTCGTTGTACCACCCGCTCGGGCCATTCTAGCCTCCACGGCAGCGGCTTCAATCATTCGCTTACTCGGGGGCCGATCTGGTCCGCCGATAAGCAAATCTAGGTCCATTGGCGAGACGTACTGGGTCCCGGAGATCCATTGCATATTCGAAATTGTTGGCCGTGCAGGTATCAATAACTCCGGATTGATGAGCTTGTCATCTGTGTTCTGAAGACCCTTGCCTGTGCCCCAAACGGGAATGACAACAAGTTCACTCGGGCCAGCCCAGCCAACCACGTCACCGGTAGACGCGACAATCGTGTTTGTGCTTCGAGAGGCGTCCAGCATGTTGAGGGGAACTCTATTGATCTCCTTTAGTCCTGGAAGGGTGAACGCTCGGGTTGTACGGTCACCAAAAGCACCAACAAGAGCGAATCCGTGGAGCTCAAACTCGGTAATCGCAGCTGCATCGCAGAGAACGTCATCAAAAGATTTTGATGCCCCCTTTGCAGTCGCAGGTTTGAAAATGCGAATTTCTGACTGGGTGACTATGACGATGTTAAGACCAATTCTGTTGTTGAGATATGTTGAAACTTACCGACGACAAGTGTGCCATTGACCTGTTGTCCATTTCGCAACCCTGCCACCACTTGCCCAGTCGCTGCTGCAGGATGGCCGCTGTCCGCAACTATCGGGCATATCGCTACCACTTGGTCATTCAGATGCGCTACCCCTGCTAATTTGACAGAGTAGCTGCTCCCTGATGGGAGCAGTTTGAAAGTCGCCACGTTGCCCCTATTCGTGCCGACGAAGCAGGCGATGCTGGAATAGTTATCACCCTCAAGAGTCATCACGCCGAACTCGATGACGACAGGCCATTCCTTTGATGATGCAGATGCACTCGAGCTGTGACCGCGAATGAACGACGATCTCTTCTCTTGTTTTGCGAACTCCGTCGTCGAAGCCTGGAAGATGACTGAAGGACCTCGAAGATCGATCAGACTGAAGAAGCCCCCTTCGGAGCCCACACCGACGAAGCCAACATCTGAGACTGTCACAGCACTAATTGGTCCTTGCATCATCTCGTATGCAACGAACGGCTGCAAACCTTCTTTCAATGACGGCTCTGATCTCGAGCTGATATCTGTCAGACCGCCAGGGTTTGGCACGATTTCTTTTGGCTCGTCACGCCCGAAGAACTTGTTTCCTCCCCATCTGTAGATAACCACCTCACCAGCTCTCGTGCCCGCAGCAAACTCGCCAGTGTTTGGAGCCATATGCATTGCAGTGATGTCAACATCTTCATACCTGCCAAGAGCCCTGGCGATGTCTACTTGTAGTTGGGTGGGATTCTCCATCTCGTCACCATGTCCCAAGTCCCAGATTCGAATGGTACTATCTGCATGCGCAGCTTGCACGATGTTTCGGCCTTCGTATCTCCTTCGAGGTTTAGGTGCTTCGGCACCTCCTTTGAGAAGGAGCTCTCCTTGATTTCGCTTCTCTGTCATGCCGAGCCAACGGCCTCGGTCTAACGTCGAAATAACGACTTTTGTAACGAACGGGTGTACAAAGGATAGCGAAGGATGGAGTTGATTTGTAGGGCTGATCGGATACCCAGATGGGAAGCTCATGGTGATCAGCTCGCCAGATGTGAGTAGCGAGATAATAGCAATCGGATCTTGAGCGCCAGCGAAATGTGGCGAGAGACGGGGAATTAAACAATAATTCAATACTTCCGCCCCAGCGGGCGTCTGCAATGTGTTTCGACGCTTCCCATTGAAATGATCGGTCAGAATTTGCCAAGAGGACGTTGCATATACTGGTGTTTGACCCAGTTCAAGAAATGTAAGTCCTCTCTGCTGATCGTCGACTGACTGTCCTCCGGCAATCAATAGTGCCGTGTCATCTGGATTCTCCTTGCAGCACCACGCAATCTTGATATATGGGTTGATGAAAGTGGCTATCCCTGGATCACCTGAGACCTGGTCGACTTTCGTTTTGTACAGCGACCTGGCCTGAACAATTCGACCATCCTTGGGATCCCAGAACACTAGACTTCCATCATCGTGGGCTGTGAGAATAAATGTTCCTGTAGGATGCCACAGAGCATGAGAGAGTCGCGGCTTGCGCAGCGAGTCTACAGACTCTCCATTGCCGCCAGGAGCCCCTGGCTGTAGTACGTATTCGAAGAATTTCTGGGGCGCATTCTGCTTGAATGAGTATACAACGGCGCCGGTGGTGTACCCAATCAGCAACTTCCCGATGTCCCGAGGATGCAGCTGCATTGACACCAGTGTCGGCATCTTAGCCTTAGAATCCTTCTGCCTCCAGAAGTTAGGGATTCTGAAGGGTGACAATCTCTCCCGGTCCAGGTCATAAGCCATGACATCGCCGTTCGACAGTCCAAGCAGCGCCCAGTCAAGCATTGGATCGGTGACCATGGTCACGACTGCGCCTGGGCAAACATAGCCCGCAATACGCTCGGCCGTATCGAGGTTCCAAATTGTAATCTCGCTCTTGGAGTCCAAGGTTATAAGGCGGTTCGCGCAAAACTGGATGTCTCGGATGGATGCTTGTCGGGATGGCTGGACGAATTTTTGGACTCTGCTCTGCCCGAAGATGTAAACCTTTCCGTTGCCATATTTCGACTCGTTTGTCCCGACGGCGAGGAGGGATTGGACTGGCTCATAGGCCATACAACTATCCAGAGATCCAAGTTAGCTTTTGGCTGCCCAAGAGCTCAAGGACAGCCCCGCCAAGGAACGGACGCGTGTACCTGATCTGTGAATTGATGCCATATCGGATCTGCTCATCTGGGGCAAATAAATGGGGAAGGATATCTGCAGACAGGTCCTTTTGCATCCCCGCCTGCTTTCCTCGCAAGAATGAGGCCATCTTGGCGGTATTGTCGTTATTCCGTGCTGCTGAGTTGGAGGAGGGAGCTTCCGGATGTTGGCGGGGCACTGATCACGGCTCACGGCACTGACAGGTCCCTGACCCGCCCACCAGGCAACGTCATCGCGCCAAGACAGCCCTGGAATCGATACCATTGCTGGACATGGCTTCTTTTCAGGGAGAGTCAACCTTCAAATCCTCGAACCAACCTCCGCCTCCCCTAGACCTCGAGCCTGCAGAATATATACATATGGCATGATAGCAGTGGTTTTAGTCATTTTCAAACTTGATCACAAATAATCTTGTAAGAATCAATCCTCTTTCAGGGGCTTGGCATGGATTGATCATGTATATTCATTCCGTGCAACGTTAAGTCGTCTATATGGGGGTATCTGTGCTGTACTCTAGGTCACAGCCATGCACAAAGATCTATGACTTTTGGGTTCCTCTCCCACCCGAATCAACATCAAGAACCATAAACATTAAACAACAAAAGGATGGCTTCATGCCTACGCCTTGCCCTCTTCAGCCATTCTCTCAGAGCTCGTCGGGGTTGATGCCCGGACAAGCTCAACATCCTCATCCTCGCCGCCAAGCTCCTCGAGCGTCTTGCGCGCCGTCTCGGGAATAAGGAAAGAAGTGAAGAAACCGCAAAGCATGAACAAAGCGAAGATCTTCATAATGTTTGAGATCCAGGGAGCACTATATCGCGGGTCCGTCTTAGCCCTGACTGAGTCGGCACCGATCGTCTTGAGAGGTCCGAATACGACCTGAGCTATGATCGCACCCATCTTGCCAGAAGCAGCGGATATGCCATGCGAAGTGGATCGGTAGCGAGTGGGGAAGCACTCTCCAGGAACGATGAAGGTGGTGGAGTTCGGCCCGGCATTGAAGAAGAACTGAGCCAATGTGTACAGCGCCATCAGAGCACCGCCGGACAGATTCCAAAAGTCGAAACCGATCACGCAAAAGAGCAGTGTCAGCGTGAAGAAGCCGAAAATCTGGATCGGCTTGCGGCCGATAGTGTCGACAAGGGCAGCAGACACCCAGTAGCCCGGGACGGCTCCAGCTAGCACCAGGATGAGATTACCAACGGCGGTGTTGTGATAGATGTGGTAGACATCCTTGCCACCGGACCAGCCGATTGTGTTGAGAATGATGGCGTTGTTCAAACCGAGACCATAGAAAGCAATATCCTGCTGACTGTTAGCTGTGGTCTGAGAGGGAAAAGAGGCTCCTGCGATATGAGACTTACCAAGAAGAACCAGGAGAGAGCACAGCCAAGGAGGACTTTGAGGTTCTTCCATTTCCGGTAATGGACTGAGAAATCCTTCCATGATGCCTTGGGAACGGTAAGCTCCTCCTTGGACTGGATCTTGGACTGAGCTCGAGACAGCTCGTCGACCTTGCCCTCGCCCCATTTGCCCTTTCTATATGTGTCAACATCTTCAGCTCCTTTCTGAACATCTTGAGCAACGTCGAAAGTATATCGAGGAGTTTCCGGGATGGTCAAGCGAACTACAAATTGTCAGTGGATTATACTATCAAGACAATGAAGGTCACGACTTACAGTAGAGGGCAATTGCACCGGGGACAGCGCCAAAGCCTACAATGGTTCGCCACATCTTGTCGATAGCCGTCACACAAACAGTGTTGGTTGAGCATTCTGACGCCGTGGCGGACACAGACAAAGACTCCTTGAAACCAGTTGTGACGATCAACAGCATCAGACCAGCAGCCAATTGGCCCAGTCCCTGCATTGCGAAGACGGCATTCATCATGAAGCCTCTCCACTTCGTCGTTGCAAACTCGGATGTGATGATCGCGCTCAAAGGATAGTCTCCGCTGTTCAAAAGCCATTAGCATCTTGCTTGAAAAAGGCGTTTTGAAGAGCCAAACATACCCAATACCAATGCCCATGATGATTCTCCAGAAGACAATGAGACCAATAATACTCATGCCAGGGGATTGGGAGGACAGTGACTGAGCCAGCGTCGCGAAGATGATGACCATCAGCTCCAGACCATACATGCGCTTGCGTCCAACGATATCAGCAAGGATTCCGAAGCCGACCTGGCCGACAACGGTTCCTGAGGAGGTGGCGACTTTGATAGCTGTGTCATGATCTGAGGAAATGTGGCCGCCGAAGTATACGATACCGATCATCGAGGTGACCAGACCAATGGCAAAGATGTCGTATGAGTCTGTGAAGAAGCCGATTCCTGCGACGGCGATGGCCCTAACATGGTACCAGCCAAAAGGGGCCTTGTCGATCTCGGCGAGAGCAAGTCGTCGACGTACATTGGCATCAGCGACATGGGCAAAGTCGTTGCTGGTTCGACGTTAGCTATCAGTGTTTGAAATGAAACAGTGCAAAGATGCTTACTTGAAGTTGTGGAAAGCAGCATTTCCACCAGAGGTCATGTTCTGCTTGATCTCCACCTGGCTGGTTAGGAATTGAGATTCCTCCTTCGACATAGCCGGGTTGGTCTGGCTAGACTCGACCTGAGGGGTCTGAAGGATACCTGAGCTGGACGCCATCTTTGAACACTCTTTGGTCAGCACCAGGGTATGCAATTGGAAAAAGAAGGCGACTGAGGGGAAGACAGACGGACAAGAAAGAGGATGGAGCGAAGAAGAGGGGGTTTTATATTTCTTGTCCAAGTAGTACCCCGTCCCCGCGAGAAAGTATAGTCTTGGGCGACTGGCGGTGCCTCTTACTTTGCAGACAGACAGGGAAACCGGTCACGCGAGCACAGAGAAGGATAACTACAGAGAAGCATTTGCCAAGATGTGGTGGAGACAACCGCCAGCGCCATCCTGGCACTCAGTGATCTGTGAAGCAGAGGATGTTGCGCGTGTCGTCCGCATGGTGGCCTTGGGATTGGTCAATTGTACAAACTGAGCAAGTGAGCACGCTACCTCATACCACATTGGGATGCTGGGCCGTTGTATGGATCCTCAGATCCAGTCGGCTTGCATAGCACTACTGCTAGAGCCGTCCTACTCCAGATCTCTCTTTGCCCCTCGGTCAGTCTTTTCGGGGCCTTGCGTCTCCCACCAGAATATGACGTTCTCATTCGCTGTAGTGGGCGAGCTTGATTTCTGGGAGCGGATCTAGATTCAATTCCCCGCTAGGTATGTACCGGCCTTGGCTTAAGGATACATTCTAGCCCTCCCTCTTGTGGCTTACGGCGCTCTCTCGTTGCAAGTCTATCTAGACATCATTGCCTTAATTCAAAGGAATCGCCTGAAAAGCATATCTGAATTGGAGGTTCTTCTTTCCCATCAAACATAATCATAGACTCCTGTTATGAAGAGCAATTTGGCAAAATATTCTCGATTTGGTTTCAAATGATTCATGGCTGGTATGCCAAGATGTACTGGGAGACTGACTTTTGGACCAGGAAGCTCTTGGCCGCAGGTGCTGGCGTCGAGTCAAGGCTCTAAGCAACCAACCAATCACAAGCCTGGAAACGCCCACGTTTCTCTCTTTCTGGACAGCACTGGCCACAAATGACTTTGTGGCTGTGGCAGTACATCGGGACTTCTCTTGAACAAAATTGATGTCGGGGCTTCGAATTGAGCCCGGAAACAAAGTGGCAGAAAAAGTTTCGACGTGATGGCCACGTTCAAATAAACAAGTCTTCGAAGGCATGAAGTTCGCATGATAATGATGTGCCTTTAGCTTTAGCAGCACCATGGCTGGTGGTGACTTTGCTTCCTTATGGGAAAACTCACGACAAGGCACTTGTTAAAAATGTCATCGCTAAGAAAGTCTCAGGATAGAGCATATTTTAGAGGTCGATATCAATCTACTCAATTAGTGAGTGACCTTCCCTATCAGATGGCTCCTCTTGAGTGCCGGTCTCGTCTTCTAGAAGCTTGGTCAAGGCTTCGGGACAATCTTTAATGCAGGTACGCGTGGCTTGTCCCGAAGTCCAGAGATCCATCGACGGAGTCTGATCCAATCAGAGATGATATCTATAAGTAGCGATGAGTTGAGCTTGTCTCGTCATAGTTTGATGTTGTAAATAATGTGAAGCTGAAGTGCCGCCTTGATGTGCCTGTCGTATGGTATTAGGCCTTTGCGATTCATAGCCCCTGCGCTGACCTGGCGCAGAATCCGTCTTATTGTAGGGTAACAAGGTCGGCATGATTGTTCTCTTCCACACTTCTGGGACTGACGTGATGTATTGATCGCCTTAAACGAAGCGTAAAACATATTGGATACACGTCATGGCAGAATGTTTCACTCTTGCAACATTTCCCGAGAATGCCAGGAGTAAGTTATATATCTCTTGGCAATGACTATCATCTGATACAAGTACTGTAGCTGGAGCGGGCAGTCCCTTCACCTCCGCCTCCGGAACCTGCTATTATAGCCTGGACCACCCTTCGCTCCGTTATTGCGTAGCTTCAGCCTTCTGAAATTCGCGTGTGCCATGGCATTGACCTTCCTAGCTGCCTTCTTGATTGGCCCTTCCTTGATCTCTGGCTTTGTTTGACTCTTCTTGGTCTTTCTTTTCTTGGCTACGTGATCATCATCTTGTTCTTCATCATCCGAGCCACCGAAATCCGAGTCTGACAGCTGTAGAATGGAGTCCTCATTTGCACCATCCTTCGTTCCATCAATTTGCGTTTCTGGAACGACATTCTCCTCATTTTCGCTCTCCTCGGCTTCTTCCATTGTCTGAGTTGGTCGTTTTGATCTTGTGGGCCGCATCTTGACCAGCCGAGTGGTTCGTTTCTGCCCCTTTTTCTTGAACACCCTAAGTGGCTGCCCATTGCGGTCGACATCGTCCTCCACGGGGCTGTCATACATAGCCTCATCATCGAAACCTCCCAGGAGCATATTTGGTGCTTGACTGTCCTCTACGAGGACATCCTCCTCCGTTGGTTTCGACTTCGGTTCGGGCTTGGGCGCTCCTGAAGCAGCCTCATTCTCCATCTCGTGTAGCGCCTCCAAGTCATCGTCCAATTGCTCCTCTTCGACTTTGCGTAGGCTAGCCACGATGCTGCTCAGTCCCCGTACGAGTGGTTTTCGGGGAAGGCGAATAGGATTTGGCGACTTGAACTCTCCATTTTCGTCCACCGGTGGCATGGGCGCTCTTCTTAGGAATGCAGGCGTGGCAAACTGTAGTCGTGACACTGAGCTGGGTGATTTGCCGGCTGTGTATTCATCTCGTTTCTTGAGAGGTGTCATGAATCCATCCAACATACGCTGCTTGCTGGACGATTGAGGTGTTCGACCCAGCTTAATTGTGCTGTCGGCGTCGAGTCCAGATGCTGACTTGCTAGGAGTGGCTTGTATTTGAGCAAATGAATTCGTATCTTGATTGCCGGCTCCCTTAGACGGGGTCTCCGCATCGGCGCCGCCGAGGAGGTCGAAGAGCCCTAACACACGGCCATCCCGTTGTGGTGTAGGTCCAATGGAAGTCGGAACTGCTGGACTGAACAATTTCCTGCTCAATGAAGGGGTAACGGCTAATTCTGCAGCGTTGCTCTGGAACCGCGTATTCGATGGTGTCTCGGCGGTCTTTATGCGCTTCGAGGGCGTCTGGGCGTGGAGATCGGTTGACTTGCGTTTCCTTGGTTTCTGCTCATCCTTTGGGCCCGGTGGTTGCACCTTGCCAGAGAGAATATCCCGTATCTTGTTGTAATTCTTATACTTTCGAGCTGCAAGGATACAAGTCAGAGATTTGCTACATTGATGTTCTCATGGATACAGGCTGTGGAGGGGCATACCAATGTCCGGATTTTGCTTGATGGCTTCGCGATCAGGTTTCTTTCCTTTGTGCTCCTTGGCCCACTTGCTTTCCCAGCTTTTTAGGTCTGCCCGTAAATCCTGAGACTGCTTTTCATAAGATTCTCTTTCTGCAGCGTCCATTTTCGCCCGCTCTTCATGAGAATGAGGTTGTTGCAGGGTGGGAGAAATGCGGGCGCATGAGATCATGCAAAGACACCAAAGACGCGCTGGACGCGTTCTGTAGTGTAAGTGTCACCTTGCACTGCACCTTCCCGCGTGTCAAACACCCCACGCCCATGCGGCCCCACATTTTTGAACCCCTTGTAACTATCAGCTGACTAAGCTCAATGATACCACGGTTAGAATGCCTAAGTGCTCTTATACAACCTTAGAACTTCATGTCTACTCCGATTTGAGGATAAGTAGTAAAACACCCATGGGAGATAGATCAAGAATAGAATGGTGTAGTCCGAATAGTATCATGAATTAAAGCCTCGCACATGTGATAAATCCATCATGCAATACGCCGACTAATCGAAATTAGCACTCTGTAGTGAACCCTAAAGGTTTCTATGTAGGGGATATGGGGGCCAATGAATCATAACCTCAAATCACATTGAATGCTGGCAAATATGGCTTTTAACTTACCTTATATCCTTTCACAGCTTCCAAAAAAAGTCCGGCTATAACAGGAAATCCTCGATCATATACATCAGTCGGCAACTCTTACCTTTGCCGGTACCTATGAAATACTGATAATTTGCCGGAAACACAACATATCACAGTCAAAACGGGAGTCAGGTTCATTTCAAAGGCTGGTCACAGAGTTTGAAAACTAATCTTTCATTTTGAAGGCACAGCGAAGCTGCCAGACGTACTCGCTCTTCCCTCCTCCTTGAGAGGAAGCCGCGTTCCTGAAATAGAACGTCAATCTCCCTCTAAAGCTTCTGTCTCAAGCATTTATCTCGTATACTGTCAATTCCTCTCACATCCCCCATCGGTATTGGTACTCGGGCAAAGTCGACAAATCATTTTCCTTACTTGACAGGGTCACCCACATACCAAACTAAATTTACGATCCGATGGAGACCTCCTCACCAGTCAAATCCGAGGGAGTACTGGGCCACGTGATGGAGAGCATTGAGACCCCAGATATATTGGAGTACGTATCATGCAGAGTAGTACCTTCAATACACGCGTGGTACACTTTCAAATGCGCTGACCAAATGTGCATCAAACAGTACAGCTTGTGCCAAGCAGGTGTTCGCCTGTTCTGATTGTAACGCTGGGCCCTGGGAGCTGGAGACGAGCCTAAAAGCCCATCGCAAAGAAGCTCATGCCATTATAGATGGCCTATGGAAGTGTTCGCACTGTGGCTTGGTCTATAAGAAGAGGGGACCTTGGAAGGCACATCTAATCAATATACACAACGAACCTGATGATCGCCCATTCCGCTGCAAGGTTTGCAACAAAAACTTTGAGACTCAACAAGGTTATATTAGGCATCTGAGAGACCGGCACCCTGATGGCGTGAAGAAAGCCCTCTATTCTTGTCCAAACTGCAACAAGGCATATAGCTATAGGGAGAGTTTGGCTTCGCATCTTCGACAAAAGCATCCAAAAGATGACCTGCATCTTGTCACTGGTCAGCATGAACAATATAAACCACCTCAGCATGGTCAGAGTGAGCATGGTAATCCCGTGCTCGTAGAAGAAGCTGGCACAGTTCAGCTTGCTTTACCCGCTCAGCCAAGTCTTCCCGCCACGTCTTCGAACTCGATGAACCTAGCAAGCGGTCATCCTATAATGCCTAACAGCTTCGACGCATTAAATGCTATTGATTCTGGAAAGCCTGAGGATCCACCTGCACTGCACGTGGCACTTGAGTCACAGGATAAGGGGGTTACTCTCGATGATACAGCTGAGCGGCATCAAAATACGCCTCGTTCCCCTGAATTATCTGCTGTAGCGCCCGTGCTACAAATGAGCTCATCACTGGAGAACAAGAAACGGAAACTTGCCGACTCACCACAATCTGTATCTTCCACCTCAAAGAAGCTGCTTCGAAACGGGTCGGCAGAGCATCAAATTGTGACAGATGGTCTACAAAAAGCTTACGAGAAGGTATTGGGAGACACTCTTCAAGATAACATTCGTCTGAAGCAGGAGAATGTGATATTAAAGCATGAAATCGAAGAGTTGAAGAAGAAAATCAACGATTTCAAGGCCCAAGACGATGGGGAGAAGATCACTAACATCGTTGAAACCGAGATAGATGACGAAGGAGCCCAAGCAGACGATAAAAAGAGGCCTTCCACACTTGAGATCGAAAAGGGCAATGAAAAGATGCGAATCAAGTCCGAAAGAGAGTCCAGTCTGTCTCTTCTCAACAGCGAGTCAGCGAGTCTGCGTGCGCAGACAGAAATGCCAGGTGCTCAAAATGATAGTCTGGTGGCACAGAATAGAGTGATGCAACCTATTGTGGGCAATGAACAGGGCATGAATCAGTTTTATGTTGCCCAGGGTATCGGGTTCCCGCAGTTTTGGCATCCGCAATCTTCGCCTTTCTGGTTCAGTCCTCACCTGCATGGGAGAAATTAGGGATCAGATAACAGACAGACGGCCCCTTCAGAACATGGTGGCGGACGATCCGAGCTCTTCAAGCCGTCAGCCTCTCCATGGATGGGTTTTCAAGGATGAGAATCATCAATTCAAGGGAACCCAAACGGAGTTGCCATTTGACATCCCTTAGGCAGCAACTTAACAAGTACGACGTTGCTTCAAGCATCTGCACGCATGCATGAAATTAGTCTCATGTCCGCTTGCGAAAATTGCTTTTGCGGTAATAGCTTAGATATGGAAATTCATGATTGCCTAGGTATTTGCTACAAATTGAGATTGACCAGATAAGCTCAGTATGAGATGTGGACTCGGGAGTGTCCCCGGTGAATAACGGAGGTGTGGTGCCGGTGCGGTGGCTAATTTCAACCCCACTTCGGGCGCCACCTGCCCATTTTCTCGGTAAGCAGCACTGAATTGAACCGGATTATCTTCCCAACCTCGACACACCAAAACCCTCGCCTTAGGACTGCCCCGTGTCTTGTCGATGGACCCCGACGACGACGATGCGCGTGTAGAGATTCAAGCCAAGGTTCTGCAGAACACCCTCAGTGAGCTATCTTATCGACAAGATCCCGCGAACTCGGAATCCGTGGATCTCTGTTGCGTCATCTGCCTCGACACGATCTCCGAGCCCTGCCGAGCAGAGCCATGCTCACATCGCAACTTCGACTTCCTCTGCCTTGTCAGCTGGCTGCAAGAGAGAGCCAACTGCCCCTTATGTAAAGCAGATGTAAAAGAGGTGCACTATGAATTCACCAGGGACTCAAAGAGCTGGAAGACATTCAAGATACCCGATGCGAAGAAGCAGGAGGCAGGGGCAACCCAAGCGAGCACCCAGACCCGCGATGTCTACGCACGGTCTCGTCTCGCGCGAAGCCGCCGACGTCGGGAGTATGCGCCACAACCATCAGTGACGGCTGATGAGGCGATATTGCGGAGGCGTCACGTCTATCGCAACAAACTTTACTCGCTACATGTCGGTTCGAATCGCGTGTCGCAATACCGAGACTTGACGCCTCGACTCTTCGAAACGAACCCAGAGCTGGTGTCTCGTGCACGCACGTGGATACGCCGAGAACTGCAGGTTTTTGAGTTTTTGTCCGCGGGACGCGATGCGCGATGCAATAATGACAACGATGCGACGAGGCAGCGACGCGCAAGCAATGCGGAGTTTCTCCTCGAGTATATAATCGCCATATTGAAGACCGTTGATATCCAAGGTAGCTGTGGGCAGGCCGAGGACATGTTGCAGGAGTTCTTAGGCAGAGAAAACACCAGGCTTTTTCTGCATGAACTACGGGCTTGGTTAAGGAGCCCATATACAGCTCTCGAGGATTGGGACCGAAACGTTCAGTACGACGAGTCAAAGAAAGCACCGCGAGGAAATTCACGACGCGACGATGAGCAGCCACGACACAGTTTTGGCTATCAAAGCTACCGACCTGGAAGCTCGTCAAGGCGCTCGGCGAACCACCGTCATGAGCCATATCGCGGTAGGAGATCAGATAGTCATGCTCGGCAGCAAGAAGCCTTACGGCGCTATGCACCGGATTGAGCCAGGTTCTCTCGTTCAGAAGCCGATTTACTACATCCCGCTGATTGAAATATGGACCAGCGAGAATACGGTCCTCAGTTCTCTCTGCCGGCCACGCGTGCCAAACGGGTTTACGGAGCCTGGCATTACACACTGGACGGTCGAAGACTCGCATCGGAGTCGGCCCTACGAGACAGAGCCTATCACTGCAGGGAACAAGGAGTGGAATGAGCCGGCTCCAGGTAGAATCTGTCAGGCACTCTGTGCCCTCTGAAGGTAGACTGGATATGCCGTTAGATATTCAATATCAGACCTGGACAAAAGGATGCTTGCCTCACGACCTGCAACATTATCCGCCAGGATGATACTATACTGACATAGAGCATACCACGGCCTAGGCTTATAGGTCAGGCCGAGGATATGAGTCTGACCTGGACAACTCCAAAATGGCAAGAGAAAGCTTGTATGATGAAGATAGACAAGGAATTGAACAAGTTACCAAGCACGAATTTATTCGAGAAGAAGTGGCCACCAACGCAATTTTTCGAATTCGATTCTACCTTCTAACTGCATTCTATCCCTCTAATATGGAGCCGGGTTGGCTCCTGAATTTGATACCTGAGTTTGATACTCAATCTCCAAACCCATCTATGTAACATGCTTTACACCTTTTTGTCATTGTGATCATCAACAATTTGGACAACTCCGTGATTGTCGGCCTCTTGATTCACCACACGTCCTCCGAGGACTGCACGGATGAACAGAACGATTTCCTTCCGGCTCTCGTATAATGGTACTAATGTGATGGTAATGGCCCCGAAGAATCCCCAGATGAATGTTACAACAATCCAACCAGTAAAGAATTTCTTGCTAAATATGTAACTGGTTCCGTACATTGGAATAGGCCATAAGCTTTGTTAGAATGAAGTATCAGCTTTGGTCTTTCACTAGTCATAATTTGATAGTCCGTAACTCACATGGTCATGGAAACAGCGATGAATATCGCCAGCGCTAGTGCGATGTTACGTGCTCGGAAAAGTCTCTTCTCGATCTGCTGGAGGTGATTCAACTCATCCTCCGTACGTTCTGCAGCACTCTTGACGTGTACATGGTTATGCGTTGTCTTAGCCACGAAATCGCTGTCATCAACTTGCTTCAACTCTTTGAACCTCTCAAAGTCATAGTTGTCAGGTTTGAGATATGTGATGAGCGGAGTCAAGACTATTGGCGCTGTGAGTGCGAGCATGTTACCGGCAACTGTTGGTACAAAGTCAGACAAGGTTGCGATAGTGACTGCCCCGTCGCGATGATATGCGACACCGATCCACGTGGAGATGCTGGCAAGCGAACTAATAATTGGGACGAGTACGATGGCATATCTACTTTGTTTGCGCCAGAACAAGGTACAAGCACTGGGAATGACGGCCCCTGATGGACGTTAGTCTGTGAAACTCTGCATAGATGAAGGAGTAATTTGTACCATCAATGATAATACCAATTGCCGTTACAATGAACGTGACCGAGACTCCAGCATAACAAAATCCAACCGCAATGCAGGCGGTTAGGAGTCCGAATCCAACGACTGCAATATGCGAAACAAAAACGAGTCTGCTACCCGTGGCTTGTGGGTTGATGTACGCACGGTAGAAGTCATACGTAACTAGACTAGTGACAGCGACAATTTCTAGATATAGTTAGTGACCAAATTACGAATGAAGAGTGGCATATCATACCAGAGCTCATAGCACTCGTGATAGCTTGGAAAACCATAAGTAAGACTGCAATAACTCCACCTTTGCCCATGATGGTATAAGCCGTATAGGGCAAGACAAGTGCTGAATTAATCTCGGCCGCAGACATGGGTGATGGGTATGTTGGCCTAGTATTCTGGTTAGTTGCGAGATATTTCGATATTCAGTCATACGACCCACCAAGCTGGTGTATGTTCCAAAGCTGCTCCTCCAAGTCCAAAGGTGGTAGAGATACAAAATGGTATCGTGAACTGCCAAGTGTCAACAAACGAAATTTGCGCGTAGATGAATGAACTGACCCAACACAGGGATCCCAGAAGATAACCAGCCACGGTAGATTTTGGATCTGCGGCAATTGCCTTTTGAAACAGTCTGGTGGACGCGTATTAGTAGAGGCCAGTTGAATATTGTTACAACCCAACGCAACTCACTGAGAGTCCACAGTTGCCGAGAATCCGCCTCCCAGAAAGATCAGGCCAATCATACCCCCGTAGAAACTTCGCATGGTTAAAAATTCACCGTTGGCGTTGCCATCGACTGGACGAATCTCGGCCACATCTTTGAGCAGCTCCCACATTCGACCCGGTGAGCCAACAGCATCTGATGTTGCGTACATTACGAACATGGACGACAGCATAATCACGAATATAATGACGGTATGAACTATTGAAAGTTAGCTTTTAAGATCTTTACTGAGGAGTAGCGGAGCCAAAGCTTCACCCCATTCAGTGAGGAATGTTGCTTTGATACCTCCAAAGAGCGTATAAATGCAAACTCCCAGCGGAAAGAGAAAACACACTGCAACTTTATGCATTCCAGTCACTAGGTTGAATACATCCGCACCCCCGACGAGCAAGTTAACGGCAATGAATATTTGATAGATCAAAGAGTATATCGCTAGAACGATATGCCCTCCTGCCCCATATCGATGCTTCACGAGTTCGAGAAAGGTGTGAGCGTTCGGTGCCTTTCTTTTCAACTCAATAGCCAGAACGGCGAATGTCAAAATCGGAACAGAGCAACCCGCACCAAACCTGGAATCAAACCCTTTAGCTGTTGTCTTAAATTTTGCGCATTTTATGAAACTAACCAGAATGTGGCTGCAATGCCATACGAATATCCGAACACTGTCGAAGTTAAGAGAGTTGCGCTGAGAGTCCATGAAGAAACAACTGAAGAAGCGATGAGGCCAGTTTTGATAGATCTCTTAGCTGTCAAGTACATCTCAGAGTCCTGGACCTCTGAGAAATACTTTTTGAGCGCAAACGTTGTAAGAGTCATTAGAAGCGCGAAAGCGCCACCTAGAACGAATGTTAATTTCTACCTCGTCATTACATCTTTTTCCGAGTGTTCTATACCAAGACCAACAATAATACCATAACCAGCACCGGAGCTGAATACGGGAAATATCGAGTTGTCAGCCATCTTTGACAGTGCCAATAGGCCGGATCAAGAAGAGAATGTGCTTTGGAGACAACGAAAGTCTAGAAGCCTAGGATCTGCACCTTGCGAAGCTATATCTGCATTGTATCTTTGCATGGTCCAGTCAAGCTATAAGTCGAGAGTACAGCCGGACTGTTCCAGTATCAGCTATATCTCCGGCCCCACATTTGTACCGGGTCCGGTGGGTCTCCGATATCTTACACCGAAGACGTGCGCGAGAGGAGCAATGATGACATGCCCGGGGTCCTGGATAGCGGTATTCCTTTTGACAAAAATGATGAAGCGCAAGATAGCTTGCGGCGTAGACAGTCACCATTGAACTAGTCCGGCGGGTCGGGATGGGACTTTCGTACCACATATGGGCCGACACAATTCGAGACCTCACCCTTTGATACGGCTGCAAGTGCAGACAAGTCCATAAAAGCCAATGAGACGCCATGATCACACACCAACTGAAATGACCACCAGCACCATAGGCGCATTTACGTTCACCCTCCAACATGCAGAAATTCAGAGCTGAGCAGGCACGGGCTGCGGCTAGCCGTCGCTGGGCTGCAGAACCCAAACCGCATACCCCTGCAGGTTGGACAAAGCGTGCTGCAGAAGCGGCAGAAGTCTTGAAAATCGATGCTGCAGAACGCGATACCGAAGTCCAGTCACCATTTGCAGAGATCCAACTACTTAAAGACGCAGGGTTAGTCAACTTACTTGGCCCTCGCGAATTTGGCGGAGCGGGCGAGACCTGGCAGACGTCTTACAAAGTGACTACTGAAATTGCAAAAGCCGACGGCAGCATAGGCCATCTGCTTGGAAACCATTATTCATGGTGAGCATAAGTATCTCGTCTAACCCGTTAGATGATTGGCTGACGAGAGCATAGGTTCTGGTCCTCTCAGATCCTAGGGACGCCCCGGCAGGCTAAAAGATGGCTTCGGGAGTTCACTGAAGGAAACTATTACTTAGGAGGAGCGGTGAACCCACGGAACGCCGACATGATTGCACGAGACGAAGGAGATGAGCTTGTTTTCAATGGTGACAAGTTCTTCTCGACTGGTAAGCCCACAACCCCAAGGATCAAATCACAACTAGTGCTTTATACTAACGAAGCCCAAAGGTGGCGTCATCAGCGATGTGACTGTGTTAGAGGGTGTCCTAGAAGATGAAACTAAGACGCACGTTTTCGCATTCGTTTCGACTAAACATCCCGGCATTTCTTTCAAGGGAGACTGGAACGTCATTGGACAGAGATTAACGGTGAGATCAAATAGACGGGCCTACTTGCATAATATCCACGTGGCTAACACATGCATTCAGGAATCTGGAGGCTGCGTGATTCGAAATGTTCGGGTTTCTTGGGAGCATATTGCTGGGTATGAGAATAAGAAGTTAACTCCACGTGACGCATATCACGACTTCATCCTCCCTCCAGTTCAGCTCCAATTTGCAGCAGTACACGTAGGTGTCGGCATTGGAGCTCTTGAAGCTGGAGCGGAGTACAGTCGAACGCGCACCCGTGCCTGGCCATATGGCGGCGACGACAAAGAGAAAGCTACAGACGAGTGGTACATTAGGGAAGGGTACGGTCGGCTTCAGGCAAAGCTCTGGGCTGCCGAAGCTTTACTGGACCGCACCGCAGAGGGCATCTCCAAGCTCATTCATGCACCTCGCGAGCAACTAACACAACAGGCACGTGGAGAAATTGCTGTTCGTAAGTAGACATTGGCGTCCTCTAACTTCTCCGCCTATTCTAACTAAGGTGTAGAGGTAGCTGCTTCGAAAGCCACAGCAATTGAAGCCACTCTCGAGGTTTCAAGCAAAATTTTTGAAGTCATGGGCGCGAGCTCAGGACTTAGCAAATACGCTTTTGACCGGTTTTGGAGGAATACCCGTTGTAAGTGGTCCTGGATTGAGATGCTAAGCCTTTGCGTCATGCATGCTAAATTGATGCAACAGTGCATTCGCTCCACGATCCTATCTCATACAAATTCCGAGAGGTCGGAAGCTGGGCACTACTTCGGGAAATCCCAGAGCCTAGCTGGTACACGTAAGGTGCCAGGATGCGAGGCAATGGAGGCTCGAGGAACTGTCAGGGGCATCGGGTGGATCCTGGGACCCGTCAATACTATGGCGTGATAAATAGTAACGATCCTTCTGATAGCCTTAAGAATTGTAAAGACCCACAAGTGTAGTTAGTAAGTTCTCTATAAACGATGCATTTCGATGCAATTGCATCATACTGAAAGTCGACGAAGTCCTTGATGACGGCTAGAATGTACCGGAATGTGCGGACTCCCAAGCTCGCAAAAGCTTTGCTAGTCCACGAATTCGGCCAAGAATTTATCCTGGACTATGCTTACCCGGTTCCTATTCCTGGACCTGACGAGGTCCTAATAAAATGCGTTGCTGTGGGGCTGAATCCGGTTGACTGGTAATACTTCGTGATGTTTTGCATACGCTCCAATACTGAGTCAGATACCAGGCAAGCTAAAGATTATAATTTTGGAATAAGTTCACTACCTTGGGTCTCTGGCCGAGATGTATCCGGGGTAGTTGAGCAAGTCGGCAGTGATGTTTCCGGCTTTCTTCCGGGCGATGCAGTCTTCACACTCACAGACTACAGCAGCTCTAGGTGTGGCGCCTTTCAGGAGTACAGCATTGCACGAGCGTCCTCCGTTGGACAGATTCCACGTTGTCTGAGTTTTGAAGAAGCTGCCGCTGTTCCTGTTGCTGCTATCACAGCTGCAGTGGGACTGAAACGGTATATGAAAATAGGTAGCATACACGACGACCCAAAAGAACAAGGACAAGCTCAATGGTTTCTAGTATGGGGAGGCGCTACAAATACTGGCTATTTTACCATACAGCTGGCAAAACTGTATGGACATCGTGTAATAGCTGTTTGTAGCTCGCACAACTTTGACTATGTTCGTGAAGCCGGCGCTGAAGTTGTGCTTGATCGAAAAGACAGTCATGCCAGTCTTACCAGTCAGATACGACAAATTACTGCTGGAAATCTGAGGTACGCCTTTGATGCTGTAGGATCAACTAGCGCGACTTCGTGCCTCCGCTGCCTCGAGAGCCAGGAGCCTTCGAATGAAAGAAGAGTTCTTGTTGCCTTGGCAGGATTTCCTGCTGAGGTCAAGAAAGCAGGGAAATTGAACGGCGCGTACAAGCTCTCAGATGGCTCCCAAGTGGAGGTGCCCGAGATCAAAGTCAAGATCTTTCACAATGAACCAGACTTCGGAGATCAAATACTAAAGGAAATAACCGCTTATTTCGAGTTAGGCAAGCTCAAGGTTCCTCGCCTTGTCATAGTACATGGTGGACTACAAGCAGTAAATCAAGGTCTCATGAGGCTAAAGACCGGGAACATTTCTGGATATAAACTAGTTATTCAAATAGAGCACACAAGCGATCGTCCCGGCCATTTGGAGTACAATGGCTGGCTATAGAAACTCAAAACTCTTTCATAATTCAAAAACTTGACTCAAGGTTTGACCTGAACAATTTTGCCAGTCTCCACCTCATAGATGTAGCCTGTGATGGGTACATCCAACAGCAAAGGGCTTGCCTTTAGAATGGCAATGTCGTCCAAGACACTTTGACGCACATCTTTGAATGGCAAGAAAGCGATATGGTCCACGTTCTGCTTTAGATCTGATTGAACCTTGGATCGCAGGTCGGAGTCGGAGAATGTGAGCATACCACAATCAGTCTTTTGAGGTTAGTTGTCTATTTTGTACCTGAGGATATAATTGGCTCACGTGGTGAATGATTACGATCTCTCTAGTTCCAAGCAGCTGTTGAGAGATAACCAAAGAGCGCAGGGCTTCAATAGTTCGGCCGCCAGCATTTCGAATGACATGGGCATCGCCTTCCTGTAGTCCGAGAACTTTGGCAGGATCTTATATAGGTGTAAGTAGAATTTACGATGTATAGAGTTGAAGAGGTGGGAAACTGTACCTAGTCTAGCATCCATACAAGCCACGACTGCTACCTTCCTAAATGACAATTTAGCCCTAGAATTCCGACGAGGGCCCTGCAGCAGCTAATTCCTTACCGAGCTGGTGGTAGAGGCAAGTGTCCTTTATTGAAGGACGCTGCATACTGTTGATTGGCAGCCTCGAACTCAGGCACGACGGAATTGACGAATGACATGTTGACTTAGTTAGTGTTGGAATCCTGAGAACCTTGGTGGCCACGAATAATTCAGATGCTGTCGTCCATATATTTTATGCGGAGTTGGGCTGAGAGGATTGTGGACAGCATCAGTGCTCAGCACGTGAACGTTTATAGCCATAACTAGCTAAAGTGTCGCCATCGGGGCGAAGTGGAGTTATCGCGGCACTTACAAAGAAAGGAGCGCCATTGAGAGAAAGCTAAGAACACATACGTACAACCATGGCTTCTCGGCAGAAGTCCGGATTTTCTTTTTGACCGCATTTGAGTTGTCAGTGGACAGACATTGCAACAACATAGCGGGGTCCTGGAAAACTCATTATAAATTGTGCGAGACAAGCGTTCTTGAAGCTATCACGGTTCTCTAGAGTCTTTTCCGAGCTCGACGGACCAACTCGACTTAGATCGCTTCTTTTAATGAAGTCCCAGAATATGCCAGGCTTGGAGCGTAATCGAAATGGGGGAAGCAAGGGCTTGAAGTTAGCGATGCAATACATTTTCCCATGGGAGTACAAGAAGTCGAAGATAGACGGTGGAAATGGGGGAAGATACATGAATGCATGCTGCGCAATCACGGAATGATGATAGCTATACAGATTTGCATGTCTAAGGTATTGATGATGATAGATAGCATGTAACATTATTGGATATGTCAGCAGCCGACGAGAGCGTTATAATGTTGACTACGACATTAAGGGATGTAATCCTTTCAGATAAAATCACATAGTGCTACAAACCCTGAACAGTGATGTAGCCTTAGTTTTAAAGCGATCTCTGGAAGTTCATTGAAATGCCATAATTACTTCCAATATCATTGACTCAGAGCGTGGCGACGACCTCAAATGGTTGAACGCAGCATGCTCAGTGTAAGTCGCACCTTCTACGATGTTATGTGTGGATGGGTAACCAAGAATTACAGTTTTAACTCACAATCGACGATACTGCACGAAAGGCAGCAATCATTATTGTAGCCTGAACGTAGAGATGCTTCTTCTCGAACACCGAGAGAAGACTAGAGTCCAACAGAGTCACCTGGTAGATATGGGTAGGAATGCTGAACAAGTGGATAATTGATGTTGCACCCCCATACAAGCACCAGCGTATTCACGCGTCACGAGCGGATACGCATAATTATACGTAACAATGTCCGGGGCTGAGCCTCCGGCGGGAAGGAATGTGGGTCGAGTGGCCGGTCTGTTAGACCTCCGGGACCGTGCTGACGGTCATAGCTCTCGGCGGAGCTCCGCCAAATCGTCCCAGGGGCAACGTCCGTAAATTTCAATTGACGACTCCCTAACTTATACGCCGGAAAGTAGAGACAACGACCTGGGCTTCAATGCGCCACTTTCACCTTGGCTCGCGACTCGGCTGGATATAGGTGCCGTTGGTCACTGATTTGTCAGCGTTTCTATCCCGCGCGCCCCGATCTTTCGGCGGAGTGGGGATGGGGCGGCTGGAGCAAGAGTCGCGGAAAGGTTATGATTTAAAACGCCAGATGGACCTCTCCAGATCATGATTCTTCGCGGTATCCTAGTACCCTCATGAAGTTGCCCAAGATGACGAATTTCAACATCAAGGTCATATCCGATCCCATCTGCCCCTTTGTATGTGTCCCCAGCTCTTCAAATTTTCCACAACTGACCGGTTTCAGTGCTATCTGGGCAAGAAGCGTCTAGACAAGGCCATTGACGTATATAAACGTGTTTACCCTGGCGGAGCCAATGACACCTTCACTGTGAGCTGGTCTCCATTCTACTTGGACCCATCGTTGCCCAAGCATGGCGTCCCCGTGCAGCAAAGAATGGCGGAACGGTTTGGCGCCGACCGGGTGGAGTTCATGCAGAATCGCCTTCGAATGATGGGTCAACCGGATGGCATCAACTTCACTTTCAGTGGCAAAATAGGGAACACGCGCGATGCGCACCGCCTGATCCAGCTGGGCAAGACCAAGGGTATCGAGACACAGAATCGTGTCGTGACTGAGCTGTTCCGTGGCTATTTCGAGGAGAGCGGCGACATTACCTCTCACGATCTGCTGACTTCGGCTGGTGAGAAGGCAGGGCTAGACCCCGCCGAGATCAAGAAATGGCTTGCTGAAGGGAAAGGTGGACAGGAGGTCGATCGAGAGGTGGACTTGGCGTACAGGGCAGGAATCCAAGGCGTCCCAAACTTCACGATCAACGACAAATTCACTGTCGATGGTGCCCAGGACGTTCAGGTGTTTCTGGAGGAGTTCGTGAAGGCGAAAGATGCCGCATGATGACTATCTTATGAGAAGTGATGTGGGATCTGTATTTATGGCGAAGTGGCTAGAAGTGACCACGCTTGAGCCTACTTGGCCAAGACAAGAAGAGGCAAGCCTGACTTCTGTAAATTGTATGAGTTGATCCTCAGTGAAAAGGATCGAGTAGAACATCATAAAGCCTTGGGATCGTTTGTTCTCATGGATCGAATGGGGGTATATTCCTCTCTCTCGTGACACTCGGGATGAACTCGCACCTTACATGTTTAACAGTCCACCCAAATCTTTGTCCATAGCCCGTAACCTCTCCTGCAACTCGCGTTTCTTCTTGTCCAATTCTCGTGCCTCCTCTTCTTCCCGCCGTAAGTCGTCCTCGGTGAGACCGTTGCCTCCTACATCATCATCTGCTATCTCCTCCTCCTCGTCCCGCCAATGATCCTTGTTCATCCGCCCCAGGGCCTCAGATTGCTCGGATACCTTCGCCTCATAATAGGCGAGGGTGTTGCTCTGGTGTGCCCACTTCTGCCGCTGAGCCCGAATCCGTTCAGCCGCTCCAGGCAAAGGATATACGCCACACAGCTTCTCTGCGCCGTGAAGCAGGACCTCAATGTCGACATCACCTTTCTCTCCCCCTGTGCGCCGTACTATCTGCGCATGCAGGTCACCGCCCAGCACGGCCGCCACGGCGGTGTTACGCCGCGGGTTGGTTGAACGGGAGGTAGGCGGGCCGGTCGTGACCTCACCCCCGGCAACATTGAAAACTGTCTGCCTACGCGAGATTTTTGGGGGTCCGGGGTTCTGACTTGTTGTCGGAGGTGCCGGGGGTGGAACGGAGAAGAGGGCGCGCTCGTGAGTTTCTGTGTCTCTTATGAGGGATGTGATGTCGTGATTGGAGAGAAGCGCATTGGTAAAGATCTTGGGTGGAGGGAAGCTAGGTTGATTAGCGAGCCTTTTCAACTGCAGGACATAGAAATGAAAGAGACGTACGGAAGACTGTCGATCCCTTGGCACGAGACCGCTATCTGCTCGAGGTGAGCAGCGAGAAGCGACATTATGGGCGAATGTTTATATCGATTTCAGGTGGGGCATCAACGACGCGACACGATCAAAGCTATTCAGAACGACACTAGGAGGTCGATCGGAAAGGAAAAAACCTCGAGATAGATTAGCTTGGTTCAGACACGAAAGTAATTTGAGCAGTCGGTCTTGCTATTCGGCATGTGCCACGAATTTGGGTGCTGTTGTAACGACGAGGAGATGATGCATCATGGAGGGGAATAGCACGCGCGCTATCGATAAGCTCAGATTTCCGCGTTGGCGGGACCGTAGGAGGCTGCGCGCCCCACGTCCCGTAGGCTCTAGGTGGCTTCCCCAATTCTAGCGGCAATACACCGCCGACGTCAGACCTAGCGGGATGCTCCTTCCTCCATACTTTGTTCTTTATTTCAAGTGATGCAGCTACGCAGGTTGAACTTTTCTGTCTTCAAATAGATACATGCCTGCCTGGGTAGGGGCTCATAATCTTCAATCCCGAGAAGTCTCAACACATCTAGATAGTCAAGAAGCTCTGTTTCCCAACTGTGATATCCGGCCACCGGTCTACTATATCTTAATACATTGGACGCTTGTTCCAGAACGTGTCAGAGTCTCCCCAGTTTCAAATCTTGGAACCATCCGTCTCATGTTATAGGGCCGAGGTGTCCAGATCCAACCTGAACCAAGTGATGATCAGCAGCCCGAGTGCTAAGGTGACGATACTCGTAATCCCACTTTACGATTTCTTTCATCAGGCCCCGGTCTTGGAATAGTTTGGCCGAGGAGGCTCATATCCACCCACGACAATGCAACCCTCCAAGAGGACGATCCGGCCGTTCAAGGTCCCCGCTCCAACCGATGAAGCGGACCACCAAGAGACTACATCCAATAAGCTTACTCTGAGCACATCGGGCGACAACGCACTCTTTAAGGCACCTTCACTTGCCTGAGATTCCCTGTTGGCTCCGTCAGCCACAAGAGAGCCTGATATTCCAGCATCTTCTATTACAACGGGCAAACACGAGATGTCGAGAGAAGATCTTCGACGATAATCAGGGGCAAAAAGGCTTCTCGAGACCGCCTCGCTGCAATGCGAGCTGCATTGTTGCATTCCCGGCTGCATCGCTGGCTTCCAAGCGGCGTTATCCTCTCGCTCTCCACATTTCCACACCTGCCTTTTCCCTTCTTCGCATCGTGCAGCGCGGAATGCCTTCATCCACTCGTTCATTGGGCACAAACTGCTGCGACCCTAATGCCACTGCCCTATTTTAGATTTTCCTTTTCATTCATTCGTCTTCCCTTACCGCAAATTTCGTCGTTTCTCCATAGCAAGCGCGTCGTGAACGGGCCAGTAGGCCATCCAGCCTTGGACACCGCCCAGCCTCGTGGGACAAAGTGTGCATTTGGAGCCGGCTCCGACTGACAACTCACCTCATCTAGATCTGTTGTCATGTCGCTGCTTGCTTACCGGCGCATGTGGGAGTCATAGCCAGCATGCCTTCTGCCGGCCGGCTGTCTACCTGTCGCAATATCGCTGGCTTGGATCCTCCACGACTTTCCGGGCATACATGAAATCTGTCTAGGGGAGCCGGGGTTTCCTGGAGCGCATTGCTGCCCAAGCCGCCGCTACTCTCCGACATAGGCTGATAGACCGCGCAATCCACTGCACTCGTTTTCCATTATCCCACTCGTCCTTTTTCCGCCATCCCGCCCAATGTCTGCCAACGAGCCGACAGCCCCTTTTAGCACGAGGAAATATATGTATTTGCCCTGCTTTCCTATAAGACCGGCGCTGTCTGGCGCTTGAACCGTAATCTGCCTTAGCCAACACGACCTTCGCTCAACCCGAGAGCTCGGACAGCAGGAAAGGATAAAACAGACCGGAAACGTGCTTTCCACTCTCAGTCTTTGATGTTCATAAGCTTGGAACGACGACGGTCTCGCCTAATCGACTTACATTTTCTCTGTTCGCTCAATTTGTTTGTCCATTTCCTTTTCGATTAGATCTCGATTTGGTCGGTCAAAAGCCAGAGAGGACTACCGGTCTGCCTGTCCGTATGCCGGCGGCCCCCAAGAGCCATTGGTCTCTTTCCCCTCGGGTTTCCCTTCCGCGCTCCCAACCAGCCGCCTCCTCACAAGCTCGACTCAAGAACGGGGCGATAATCACCTGCAGGTCTGACTGACATCTGCCACCCACTCCTGCCCTCGACCCGACACCAAAAGATTCTGCGTCGCCTGATTCTCTCTCTCCTGCCGGGACAGAGCTCGTGCTGCACGCAATCCTGCACTTTCTGTCGGCATCGTTTTATCATGACAAATTGTCGAAGTCCATTGTCTTCTCCTCGTTGGAGGTTCCTTCTCTGGGTGTTGACGCCTTGAAGCCAGCCCTTACCGCCGTTACCATCGCCCCCCGCGATTACTACCCCACATTGATCTCGAATCGACAGGAGATCTAGAATAAGTTGACCATACTTATTATACGTTATACAAATCTACGAGGAACTAGAAGTTCCACGAAAAGTTTTAGATAATGCGGCCCACGACGCCGCGATTGCACGTTTCTCACGACGTGGGACCAACGTCCCCGCCCCAAACACCCACGACTGCGTCACCGGTATTCAATCGGAAGACCAGTTCAAAGAACGGAGGAGGATTTCCTCCTCAGAAAACCAAAACCAGATATCCAATGCCTCAGGATCCTACTATTCAGCCTCTCGGCACAGGGCATTCCTTTAGTTACAATCGCCCTTCATTTCGACCTGAGGATCTATCGCCCCGCTCATCTAGCTCTTCGTCTGCCGAATCCGAAGCTGCATCATCCGAGAGCGGGAGCCCACCCCGGTCGGTGAGCTCGGGACGCCCCGATGTGCCTGTTCCACGCTTCCGTCAACAAATTAGGGCGATCATAACCACGACAACAAGTGCCTTATCTATCGAAGAGTGCACAGATTTTGATGATAGTGACGATGACCGCCTCGGCGTCATCCGCCCTCACGCTATTGAGGATGCTGAATCAGAACGGAGCCGGTCGAGATCTCGGACTCGTCCGGAATTAGATCCACACGTCGTCCGTGGCATCAATGATCTCAACTGTGACGATACTGAATCTGACGATTCCGATATCGATGAAGAAGATGCTCGATTCCAGGAGATGCTGCGAAGAGCTCGTCTCGAGAGACGACGAAAAAGAATGAGCTCTGGAAGCATCGGAAAGAGAACGATTAGCGAAAGTATTGGCAGTGATACCGATTTGGAAGATCTGCAACAGCTTCTCGATATGAGCGAGGTGGGATCTAGCGCCCGAAGACTTAGACGGAGGGTTGGCGACCGATGGAGCCTCCAATTCCAAGATCCGCCTCCAAGAATCGACGAAATCGAGGAACACGAAGAATTAGACGGCGAATCCCTTGCCAAGGAACTTCCTTACTACAACTACATCAGTATGGAGATTGATTCTCCTTAGATCCTGTCTTTTTGCTATGAAAATGCCGACTATGAATCGGACGACTTATGATGACCATTACGACTCAACGATGCATGTAATGTGGTGCATGACATCTAGGGGCTTTATACCCACGAACACATATTTCATTCAACATTTTATCTGAAGGACCTGATCTCTGCCTGTCGCTACTTACTTGCGTTTACTTGGATTTGGCATAGCGTGGACCTCGTTTGAATAGTCAGGATCTCATAGTCAGGCATTGCTCCAACGAGTTGAGCACTCATCTTAACAATTTGCATCGGCATCGGCAGCTGCGGCAAGACTGATGGAGACGAGCGGAAACGCAGGCTGGCCTAGATAGGTTCCGGTCTCGGTGTACCATTACGGTCTCAATGATACCACTTAGACTTACATATAGGACATCTTGGGGTCATGCAATCGAGTCGCGGACCGACTCTGGATTTGGGATCTCTTCGTTTCCAGTATGGTGGATTCAGCGTTATCGCTTTCTTTGCATAGAGACCTTATCATAGACTGGCTCGCATGAGTCCAATATACTTGATTTGAAATGCAACATGCTCTTGCTGATGCCATTGGAGAAGATGCACGCCACAAGGACCTTGGTCTTGCATCTGCGAGACTTTGGAACCAATGAGACGTACATTGACCGAGGAGCAATCGTCAGGCTTGCATGCAGAATTTTGTGTCGTGTGCTCTTTATCCGCATGTAGATGGGAGACCGTCACAATTCGAAGACGTCCAATTGACATCTTTGTGCTCCATTTATCTGTAAAGGCAGGCTGAACAGCATAAGTTGAAGCTACATCAGCGAGATGCCACTGGATGTTCTCATGTCCTTGTGTCCTCGCGATCAGGATGTTGAAACAGAACTATGGCCTTCTATAGTGAACAAACATCAAACAGTAATTACAACGGAGACTATTAAACATTAAAATTTGAGACCAATGTTTATAAAATCCAATATGGGGTAGAGTTCTCAAGCTTTTCCCATCTTCCCCATGGAACTGTTAATATGGTAGGCTGGGGCTTGTCTTGCGTGTGATTGGGTGAAAGGGCGGAACATTGTAAGTCCGGTAAGAAGTGGTCCATTCCCGCGGCGAGGCTAGACTCTGGGGGTGATGGGAATGTGAGTCCATCTAATCAGGACAATAGTCAACGTGCTCCTTATTTCGCAATAGCACTGAAAATCTGTATTGTTATCTTACAGAAGAGAGACGGGACGAAATCTAGTACGAAGATCTCAGTGACGAGATCTCGACGGAGATCTTGAACCTTCGCGATCTCTTCATCATTTCGCTATGCGAACTTAAACGCGAACTCACCTTCTCATCTGCCGAAACCTACTGTACGATCCGAGCACCTTGAAGAGCTAGAGATATCCCTCCGACGATTCTGACATCGCCGCGATCATGAGTCAACCTGGTGCTCCGGGCCAGATGGGCCAACCTCAGGGTCAGCCGGGCAATCGCCCACAGGGACCACCGATGTACAAGGCGGAGCAGATGCGACAGATGCCATTCCTATCCGAGGAGGAGAAGCTGAAATATGAGAAAGGGCTGCGGCAACTGTGGACTATCCACGACAATAGCCCCGACGGCTCGCAAGCGAAGATGGATGCCCGCAAGAAGATCACAGATTTCAGCTTGATGCTTCGCGGCAAGCTCGTGCAGCGGAAGCAGGGTCAGGG
This sequence comes from Phaeoacremonium minimum UCRPA7, assembly GCF_000392275.1. Taxonomy (NCBI): domain Eukaryota; kingdom Fungi; phylum Ascomycota; class Sordariomycetes; order Togniniales; family Togniniaceae; genus Phaeoacremonium; species Phaeoacremonium minimum. The sequence continues at coordinate 155,178 of NW_006921378.1, forward strand.
AGCTGCGCAGCAGCAGCAGCAGCAACAACAACAACAGCAGCAAGATGCATCGCAGGCTGCCCCATCACAGGTAGCCGGAGCTGCCCAGCCCACGGTGGCCCCAGCCGCAACCGCCGGTCCTGCATCCACTTCCCAAGCCGAAGCATCAACAGGCCAGGCACCGGCGGCTGCATCAGCAGCTCCCCAGGGACAGCAGCAGCAGATACCCGAGCAGATCATGCGCCATGTCAACCAGATGACGTTCCTCCCTACGCCGCAGGTCGCCGAGAAAGGACCCGATATTGTTCAGAAGTGGCAGGTGGAAATGAGATCCAGATATGCAAGGGGTCTTCAACAGATGCATACAACTTCGGAGCAGCTGAAGAAGATTGAGAGTATTGCAGCCGAACGTACCCAGAAAGGCAATCCCCTGTCTCCTGAGGAGACAAAGCAATTCACAGACCGGAAGACAGCCCTTCAGAAGGCACATGGCGAAGCTCAAAGATGGGTTGAGAACTTCAGGAAGAATCAAGAAGCATTAAAGAATGCAGGCGCAAATGCCGGACAAGCCAGGCCGCAGCAGAATGGAGGAGGAACACCGGCAGGTGCAGGCCAGACTGCACGCCCTGGACCATCGCCGCAACAGCCTCAACCTAGTGCCCAGACAAACCCTTTGCAGTCATCACAAAGCGCAGTGAATGCCGCATTCGAGGCTGCCAAGAACCAACAACTAGCAGCTGGAAATCGGGTGCCAGGTGCAAATGGGCAAGCAGGGCAACAACCACCCCAAGCACCTCCTGCCGCAACCTCCGCTCCACAAACTTCGCCTGTGACTGCACATCCGCCTTCCGCACCTCAGGCACAGCCCATTAAAATCGAGCCTGGTACTCAAACTCACCCCCATCCTCCTCCAGTTAATACTGCAATTGCATCTGCAGTAGCCGCCGGAGGACTACCATCAGCTGGCACGCCGACACAAAACTCAGCTCGCGCGCTTCAGACTCCCGTAACCGCAACTCCCACCAGTGGTGCTCCACGCTCACTTTCCCATCAAGCAGCTCTCACTCTTGCAAATCAACGAGGCTCGCAACCAGCCTCAGCGTCTGTTCAAGGCCAACCACCACAGCCCGGCCAGCCACACGCCACGCCTCAGGGTCCTGGAGGTACGCCGTCTAGCGCACCTAGTGTTATGGGCACTACATCACAGCCAGGACATCCCCATGCTCATCCGACTCAGCAACAAGCACCTGCCTTGACCCAGAAACTGCCCATCCCCAAGCAGCTTCCAGAGAAGGCCATCCAGCCCGTTCAACCGGTATCACTGGGCGGTGGAATCAACGCCGGTCGTCCGACTTACAGCGGTGGAAGCGGCATGGCAGGAGGAGTTATGGGCCAGCCGGCCGTAGCCAAGATCGGCGCTCTCCAGCTAGAGGGCGAAGGCGAGCGCGTTCTGAACCGTAAGAAGCTCGACGAACTCGTCAGACAGGTTTGTGGAGGCCAGGCAGAGGGACAGGAGGGCAATGTCTTGACTCCTGATGTCGAGGAGGTAAGTCACAAGTCTCGAGAATTATTTCACCTCTTCCGTGTGCTAACATGTCTCTCAGTCTGTACTCAACCTCGCCGACTCGTTTGTTGACAGCGTCCTTCACGCAGCATGCCGAAATGCCAAGGAGCGCGGGTCTAAGGTACTCGAGATACGGGACATTCAGCTTGTGCTGGAACGAACTTACAACATCCGCATCCCCGGCTACTCGTCAGACGAGCTGCGCACTGTTCGCAAGATCCAGCCTGCGCCGGGTTGGATCACCAAGATGAGCGCCATTCAGGCCGCGAAGGTCATGCCTGGAAAGGGTGATCTCTAGATCAAGATTTCACGCATTGGAAGGAATCTTGACGCTTGAGCTCAGGGCGGCGTTTGAGGGATGGATATATTGGAGTTCTGCGATACGCACAGAGGATTGCTTTTACATTAAGATTCGCCAGGATAGTCTGGCCGTCATGGAGTTGGTACCCCGTCAAGAACCCGGAAGAAATAACGTAGCTTAGACTAAGAAAAAGAAGCAAATTATTTAATGCGCTGGTGTCTCTTGTCTGCCTCTATCGCTACAGCTTGCTCTGTTAGACACGGTACATCTAAGTAGGTGCTGAGGGATCACGTGCAGCTATTGTTGGGGCAATGCGGCTGACAACCCAGGTATGATAGAAAGTTCTGCGATTCCCGAGATGTGCCCTCGAGTTGAAGATAGATTTAAAAGAACCTTGATCATTCTTGGTGCTCCTTGATGGCTACCTAGGTCTACTTCAAGTGTAGAGATCATACTGGCGGAGAACGTTGTATATGCCCCATGCGCTCATTGGATATGCGACCACAGGGTACATCCGGAAACATGTGGTCTTGTGCCTATGGTCAGCAGGAATGGGGCTCTTTCAGCACTGTGCAGAAGGTCAAACTTGCAAAATTGAAATGCAAAATGAACCATAGCATAAGGGATATTGCATGGGATAAGGAGAGAAACCAGGCTTGAAAACGCTCTTGTTGTCCCTTTTGTGCAACTCATCTCTACAGCCTCTACTATGGCCTTCGTTTTGAGACGCGATAGCTGAATAATGCGCAGGCAGCATATCGACAACGTCACAAGTCAGAGAGCTAAGCCTGCATTGCGGTGGTAGGTGGGTCTGAGAGGAAGCTGCTGGCTGGATCGTTTGGTGCTCTTTGAAGGCTCAGTCTGGCCAATTGGGGTACCGCGATACTTCTGATTTGCACTGCAGCGACGCGTGTCAGCTGGTACCTTCGCTAGCGAGGGCTACCTGACCTGTCCAGCGCCTGGTCCGTGTCCGGCTCCCTTAACGCCAGATTGGTAGCAGCCAGTGCGCCCCCGGCCCAGTAGGTTTGCGTTGGTTGGCCTTGAGCTCCGAGAACCTTCTTGCATCACCTTTCTACCCAAGCAAACGACCTCCACTCAACCCATCAACCGACGATAGCGATTCCCCTTCCTCCAAGGCCATCGACACCGCCATCAGAACAGGCGCCAGAGACTCTTCTTTGTGACTTCCTTCCATTTCTTGCCTTCCCCCGAGCAGCGACGCCCGTCCTGCCACCCGCGATCCCGAGCAAGCGCGCCTCGCGAGTGTCGCCTCGGAAACCTCTTCCCATCAGTCAGCAGCCACGGTGCTGCATCCCATCATCGCCAACTGTCCCCAAAGCACCGTCCACATCACGCACAAGCATAGATCGATATGCCTGGGAAGACTCCCAACGGTAACGGCAAGGAGCCCGTCGAGAACGGCGGGTATTCCGGCAGCAAAGACATCGAGATGAAGGACGAGTCATCACTAAAGGGAAAGGGCAAGAAGGCCCTCAAGGAGGGCGACGATGAGATGACAGTTGTCGTGCCGCCGTCCAAGAAGCAGTCCTCTGCACCACAACCGAATGATGGTGATGGCGACGTTGCCATGGATGACTCTGACAAGGCTGATGACGGGGAGGTTAAGGTTGACCCTGTTGTGCAAGCCGTATCAGGTATGTGACCATCTCTCCGATGCCTTAATCGAAGTCCTGTAAGACAAATGACTGATGACATTTGCAAAACAGATATCAAGAGCAATTTTGCTTTGCTAGATCGCGCCGTGGTACTTTTCGATGCCAGATTTACTCTCAGAGCCCTGCGGTCCATCTCATCTATCCGAAAACGTCTCACACCCGATATCCTCGCACAAGTCATCGTTGAGACTTTCCCCGCAACAGTTTCCTCAGGGAATGCCGCAAAGCAGCTTCTGATTGCACTCGGGAAGGAACACCTACCGCTCGGCCGACAGCCAGGCCCTGAGATGGAAGTTGACAGCGAGCCGAAGGCGCCCGTTAAGAACGGGGCCAAGAAGGAGGTTAAGGAAATCATTCCTGAGATCGACATCTTCCTCGGCATCCTAATTCAAGTTCATCTGTTTGATTCTAAACAGTTTGAGCGTGGTTCTGAGTTTTCACAATACCTGTCCGGCCGCATCCACAGCCTCAACCGCCGAACGTTAGACTCTCTCGCAGCCAAGGTCTATTTCTACTACTCTTTGTTCAGCGAGAGCATCGCGCCTCTACCTCCGTCACCGCAGTCTCCGATTATCGCCATCCGACCTACCCTTCTCGCAGCTCTGCGAACAGCTGTCCTGCGAAAGGATATCGATACTCAGGCATCGGTCATCGTTCTACTGCTGCGAAACTACCTCCTAACGTCTCACATTGCCCAAGCGGACCTCCTGGTCTCACACACACAATTCCCCGAGAATGCTGCCAACAACCAGGTCGCACGATTCCTCTACTATCTCGGTCGCATTCGCGCCATCCAGCTCCGCTACACTGAGGCACACGAGCACCTGACGGCTGCGACCCGCAAGGCTCCTTCAAGTCAATGCGCTCTTGGCTTCGCACAGACAGCCACCAAGCTTCTGCTTGTCGTTGAGCTTCTAATGGGCGACATTCCAGACCGAGCGACCTTCCGTCTGCCTACGATGGAGCAGGCGCTGCACCCATACTTCCTACTGGTCCAGGCCGTCCGAATTGGCAACTTAGAAGATTTCGAGACAACGATTGCTGACCATGCGGACACTTTCCGTCGGGATGGGACCTACACTCTGATTCTGCGCCTGCGGCAAAACGTCATCAAGACCGGCATTCGTATGATGTCCTTGTCATACTCGCGCATCTCACTGAGGGATATTTGCATCCGACTACATCTGGGTTCTGAGGAGTCTGCGGAGTACATTGTGGCCAAGGCGATTCGAGATGGAGTTATTGAGGCGACACTAGATCGCGAGCGTGGCTTTATGAAGAGCAAGGAGATCGGTGATGTGTATGCTACGCGGGAACCCGGCGAGGCTTTCCACGACCGTATTCGGGCGTGTCTTGCACTACATGATGAGAGCGTCAAGGTGAGCTTCCTCCTTCCTTCTGTCTCCGTGGCATGATCATGGCTAACAACGTCTCGACACAGGCTATGCGATTCCCCATGAACCAGCATCGACTTGAGCTCAAGAATGCCCAGGAGGCTCGGGAACGTGAGCGTGAAATGGCCAAGGAGATCCAAGAGGGTGATTTGGACGAGGACGACCTGGGCGGCGAGTTTGAGGGCATGTAATACTCTATTGTCTAGTTCTACTCCCGCCCACCACATGTACTTTTTTTGCCCCATAACCATTTAGAGGCTGGCCGACTGGCTGGTCAGTGGCGGCGGACCAGTGTTAATGGCGCACCGTCTCTTTGTTTCTCTCTCTACCTTCCTCTCTCTTCCTCTCTCTCTGCATCTGTTACCTCCTTTGCGCTCTCGACGGTTCTCTTGGGCGCGAAGGGGGGCTTCGCGAAACGCACACAGAAACAACATAACCAGCACATCACAGCACAGAAGATATTTTCCATCGGTCCGTCCCCCTCCGTGTATTAGATAAGGTAGAGATTCTGGTGGGACGGGGGGGTTTGGTTGGGTGAGTTGGCTTTGCTGGTTTGTTTGGCTGGCTGCCACTAACTACTACTGCTGGTCCTTTGTTTTTAGTTGGGGCAACAGTTGAATTTGAGATGCTACGCAAACACATCGCAGACGCAATGCACATCCTATTAACTACTATTCGTGAATCTCTCTATGATGAAAGTGAGACCTGCAGAGGCAGTGTGCGGCAGCCCTTGATCACTGAGGTCCATATATATTCACTCTGTCTTTGAGTCCCCCGTGCCTTGCCTCCTCGGCTTCTACTAGACGGAGGAAGCAAATCGATAGGAGTCCAGCGCAGGGCACCGCGAAGAGCCCATGAAGTAAATGGGCCTAACATGAGCAGCGTGTGAACATGACACCAATTCTTGTTCGCAACCCCTGATACCACTTGAACATGTTATACATTTAGAGCGGCCGTTTCGTGTGTGCAGTCCGGCATACACCAACCTTGAACCCAGAAGTCATCGATAGGCAGGGAGCCCAAGATTTCGAAAAAGGAGGCTGACTAGCTCCGTGAGATGTGGGAGTGGAAATGCATAAGGTGAGGTTTGACAGATTCTTAGCACGATCGATCCGAAGGGCATATGACATATGATATGCGGTAAACGGTGCCAAGTGGCGGCGTGTCTATGTTCTATGTTCTATGTCTCCATGTCTACTTCTACGTCTGATGATACAGATCTTATACAATGAGACGACTCAGCTCATCAGTCTTACGATTTCTTGTCTTCAGTCGAGCCATGACTGACTGCCATGATTTGTGTATTCTATGGTGATAGCATGTTGAGAAACTGGTCCATCGCGAGACCCCGTCGTCTGGGAAATCGCCCAAGACAATTTGCTCCCTCGCCATGTCTCCGGCCAGGTCGGGTTCAGCAAGCATCAGGGTTCTTGGAGTGCGTCCTCGATGAGAACTAGGCCCCGTGGCCAGAGCGAGTATTCAGAGGTCGTCCGAAGAGTCGAGGACGGCAAAAGAGCGCTTTCCCAGCCTGCCGCAGCCTGATAAAGCCACTGCAACTTCAGAGACCACCTCGGGGTCGAGCTGAACAAATGGTGCACCAGGATATGGATAGTGGAATGTTCAGGGCGAAAGTCGTGGGAGCCCGAGTCATGCGTGAGTCGCGGTCTCCCCGGACCACGATCCATCCCAGCTGCCGTAGATCATTTCATCATCCGTCACCCTGGAAAAGAAGGGACAGGAACAGCTCGATCAGACCCGAAGCGATCGCTGATATAGTTTCATGAGGGGGGATATAGGTAGATATAGTTGGCTCCGGGCGGGCGCCGAATGGGGCAGGTTGGGCGGTCAGTTGCCTGGTGGACGGCGGTGGCCTCGTAACTTGGCGGCGGCGATGCAGGGAGGACCAAGATGACGCCGGGACTGACAGGGTAGACGAGGCAGTAGGGGCACCTCTCCGGCTCGCGCGGCGGCGGCGGAGGTGCTAGCGTTGCACGCTGCTGGTGCTCTCTACTTGTGTGCCAATGCCAATGCCAATGCCAATGCATGTCCACGGACGAGTAGGTAGGTTTTATATCATTGAAGACGCTGGTGATGCATTTTTAGGTGTCCGTGATTCTGCGTATATATGGTGTAGCGGGCCGGGTGGCGTGATGGGGGATTGTGGTGAGATAGCGGGCAGCATCAGGCGATTGAGGCAGAGCGATTTCCATTAAACTCGCAGGTGCGTCACGCAGTAGCGGGCTCGGCTGAGGAGGCACCTAAGAAGGTAGGGGCGGGAACCCTGCATGGTAGGGCTTCTTTTAGTGGCCCAGCAGGTCCAGGCCCCTGGGCGCAGCCTCAAAGGAAGCCCCACCACCGCGAAGCCTGGCCCCGTAGCCGTGGAGCAACAGGGGCTGGTGGCTGGTTGCTCGGAGACGAGCGGCGCTTCCAAGTCAACAAATGCAGGAGGTTGGAACTTGGCGATGCCACACGCCTCAGCGAAACGGCGCTGCCTGTCCCCCTGTCCCCTGATTGCGGTCGCTGTAGCAAAGGAAATTGTAAGGCCGGTCCAATGGTAGGCGAATAGGAACGACGAGTGCGACAGGCTTGCAGGGTTGGTTGGTTAGTTCAACGTTGCCATCCTCCTCATCATCATCATCCATCCATCGTCGTCGTTGGCCCGTTAGGATCGCCTGCGAGTTGATTCCCCATCTCACGCTAACTTGCCCATCCCGTCTTCTCCCACACACACACACACACACCATCTTCTGTCCGTCTCCCAGCCACTCCGTTCAACCATCTGCATACGCAGACATCCGCCATCTCCGCGCAGATAGAGACTACACTACTCTTTCTGCTCTGACACATACATCTACAACTTCTACATTCCACACTCAAACAAATTAAGTCACCTCGTGCGAGACAAGAGCGTTACTGACCCAGCAGCGTCCCATCCCGCATTCCATTCCATTCCACTCCAGTCTACTACTGCTGCACTGTAACTCAGAACAGGTCTACTATCCCAAACGAAGAGCTCCCTCGAGTCGTCCAGTCGCTCGTTTGAACCAACGCCAGCTCTTCGATCCTGATACAGACAGATTACATTCCAGTCGGCCTCGATCAATTGTCTCACGGGTCAACTCGGCTGCTCTCCACCACACGACAGCGAGTTTCCCCCCATATTGTCGGCGACGACCACCATTCCACGGCTTGGACCGCATTCCACTCCGGCTTGCGCTGCGTGGCGCCAAACCTCCCAAACCGTCGCTCCGCACGATCGGAGGACGGGATTGGGCCCATTGAGAGAGAGGACCGGTTCTATACCGAGTCAAAGGACGACGCCGTCGTGAACAGCTCCGATGGCTCCTGCATTCCAGATAGGGTGGTACCGTACGTCTAACTCTCCTCAATTCCTCCTCCATGCACCCACGAGGGATCTCCAGACCGGTGGAAACACCACCGTTGGGATGTCTCAAAGGGCACATGGATAAAACGTTTCCACAATGCCATGACGCATTTTAGCTAACTGCAAGATCCATTATAGGGTTCATACCGTTCCTAGGGTACCACCATGTGTTGATGATCCTGATAGCAGTGGCTATCATTCTATTATGTGAGCGAACTTCATCCCTCAACTATCCATCCTGCGTTCGCATTGCTAACCTGTCCTCTTTAGCCCTCCTATTAGCAGGCTGCTCATCCTCCAGTCCGCTGATACCCGACATATTCCTACTATCGCTCTACTACCAGCACTACACGGCCGTACCGGACACGGCGCAGGTCGACTACAATGTGAACCAGGCCATCTCCAACATCGTTGGCGGTGCGCACCTGCAGGCCCGCGTGGGCTACTTTGGCATCTGCGTCAACCCGGACGGCGGGAGCTGGCTATGTAGTAATAATGCTACTGCCCTGGCCAACGAAGTCAGCGTCGACCAGGACCCCCTGAACCTGATCTGGCTAGCGAGCCAGTTCAAGGACATGATTGTGTTCCCGTATCTAATGTGAGTGGGCTCAATGGCTCCCAATCTCCATCCTGCACCAACTAGTTTCACTGACCCTTTTCAACAGCATCATCGCAATCATCTTCGCCTTCATCTGCTTCCTGCTGCTCGCCACCTTCCCGGGCTGGCACGAGGAGGAGGACAGCGAGGGCTCCGACCGCGAGGTGAAGCCGTTCCCCTCGCGGCCCGTGTCGCAGGTGGCGCTGGCCATCATCTTCATCGCGTCCATCTTCGTGCTGGTGTCGGTGCTGTGGCAGCACACGGCGTCGGTGGCGGCCAGCATCATCGCGCAGGACTTTGGCAACGGCAGCGTCAAGAGCGGCGTGGGCACCAGCGCCATGGTCATGGGCTGGTTCAGCTTCACCCTGCTCATCATCGTCACCATCGGCCTGCTCGTCATGATCCTCAGCATCCGCGTGCTGAGCCAGCTTGCGGACTAAGAGGTCGTCAAGGTTTGTTATCATGATGCGAGAGGAGGGGGAGGGGAAGAAGAAAAAAAAGACAAGGATGAAGATGTTTGCATATTGTATGTATGATGGATGACAAGAACTACGCTCGACACAAGAACAACAAGAACAACAACAACAAGAACAAGAACAACAACACTACTACTACATGACCTGGAACGACAACAACAAATCAGCATGCATGCAAACGACGGGAAACGGAATCTAGAATGGTCGAACCGGTCGGACAGGTCAGGTATCCAAGGGGGAGAGGATCTGTGCAACGAACAACCTCTGACTCGATCGATACATCGATCGATCGAGTACGGAGAAATGCGGTATATTTTTGGGTGTGACCAGACGGAAAGTGGAGAAAGAAGGGGGATATCATGTACATGACTATTGCCTGTCTGTCTGCCTGTCGGACCGAGAGAGCACAAAAAAGAATCCCCCTCCTTCGAGCAAGCAAGCAAGCAAGCAGCATCTGGGAACCGGAGTTTAATCAGACATTTTTTGCGATGGTTTGTTTTGTTTTCTGCTTTTATACTACTTGGCTTGGACAGATGATCCCGTGTTTTAATCTCAACCCACTACCATGATCGAATTGTCCACTCTCTCGCGCGGGTGTTCATCTTGATTCCTCACTACTTATACATAGACTGATCACAGGTTGGATGAGATGCTCATGATGGCAGTGTGCGGCGGATGATGGGAGGACATACTCAGGACGAAATTGGTAAAATGGGCAGAGAATGGTTGGGAAGCCAGGACATGGTACATAGGAACAAATGACAAGGACTCAACAAACTTTCGGCTTTCAAAAAATTGATCATTGTGACTGTTCAATGCAAAAATGCTATCATAACCAATGTCTTCCTATCCAACTCGGACCCATGACAGTATCATTGACAAAAGTCACCCACGTTCTGTGGATCCGTGAACACCAAAACGCCTGCTCATGCCATTTGGAACCATCCAAGTTTACAGCAACTCTCTCAGGTCGGCCTTTTGAAAGGATGCGCCTCGGTGTTGAGCACCCAGTCATCGAGACTGATCACGTCAGGTGTTGTGTAAAGTAGGTAGAAATACTTCAGAGTCTCAGCCAGCCAGAAGCTCTCCATATTATCGACCATGTTGTTGTCACGCTCCTCTGGGATCTTCGCCACGTTGGCGATAGCGCTGTGACCAACATCGGTCTCTGTCCATTTGATGATGGAAGTAAACATGCGCCAGCCCTTCTCTTGCCATTCCGGATCGCCAGTGATGCGATACATGTACCAGACCGACTCAATGGCCTCAGGTCTATCCAATTCATTAGCTTCAAATGCAAAATATCTCAGGGACAACGTCATTGCAAGTTTACCTTAGAATGTATCGGGGGTCATTGAGGCTGACGAACCCGGGTGGTATGTTGTCTCTTTCAATGCGGCCTTTGACGTATTCTTCATGGCTTAGGGGCTTGATCGGCTCAGGCGGGATGTAAATAGGCTCCTCTGAAATAGGTACTTGTCCATTCTGGCCGCCATATGAGCCCCGATCGGGACCTGCGTTCATATCCAGCTCCTCCTCAAGTTTCTTCACCTTCTCATCAATGGCATTCCAGTCTCCTTTAATATCAGGTTCGGGAAGCTCGACCTTCTTTCTCTCCTTCTCAAAGACAGAGTCTGATGCCGGATTCGTCGCGCCGTCGTCAACATCCCGCTTTCCAACAGGTGCGCTTGACTTCGCCTTGTTTGCCTTAGCGGCTTCAGTCAAATCGCTTGCCATTATCTCGATGTCACGAAGACTAGGTTCTTCTGTATCTTTCTCGAGTCTCTCGGCTGCAGTCAAGTTGTGAGGCCGCCTTGATTGTTCCTCCAAAGCCCGCTGCCTCTCTTCCTCGAGAACGAGGGCTCTTTCTTTCTCAATCTTCCAGTCCTCCATGTTGTCTTCCCACTGCTCCATTTGCTGGAGTCTCCACTGATAGCTTGGGTCTAGAAGCTCATAATACCGAGTTTCGTTCCAATGGCATTTACCAACTCTGGGGCAAGGTGCAACCATCGAGGTTTCAGGCATAATACCCGTAGGCATCATCTCGTAGGCCCATACACAGCCATCGGCTAGTTTCTTTCCGATCTCGACATCTTCGGGGCGATCAAAGATCTTGCCTCCAAGGCCAAACATTCCACCCAGGAAGCACGTCAAATGGGTCACTTCAAAATCCATACTAAGATCCGCGTCCGAGTTGCCTCGACCATAGACTTTTCCTGAGAAGAGAATGTCCCGATCATCCTTCGTCATTGGTTGGTAAAGAAGGTGTTTCTTTACAGCGTCGACAGTCTTCTCGTGCATCGACCTATATTTCGGCTCAAGACCACCCAAAAGCAGGTGTTGCTTCGGGAAGTACTCGTAAGCTGAGTCTTGGCTACCACCCATGCTGTACTGGTCATAGCCATAACCGCCAGACGTCAGGTTTTGCGGCACGCAGTCCCAACCTGCCGGAAGACCGTTGGCACCTTTGGGTGTCAAACCGTCGCCACGGAAGCTGCCCGGTCTTGGAGCTTCAGGAACAGTTTCGACTGAGCTTGCAGCCGTTGAGGTACTCTTTGTTTCCACAGGCGCACCGAGATCACTTTCATCGGCTCTCTTTCCGATCTTCTTAAACTCGCCTTTAGCAGGGCCCCCATCTTCACCTTCTTTCACTTGGAACTCCAGATCCGCATCTGCAATCTGGCCAGCGGGGGTGTATCCTTGTGGCTCTGTCGTGAGTGCTTCCGCGGCATTTTCCCTTACAGCATCGCTGCTTATGGCAAGCGGATCGAATGCCGGGGCAGTTCGATTACATCCAGATGCATCGATCTGCTGGGGGAACAACCCAGGCAGAGTTGTGCCATCCGGCCTGTTCTGCCACTCGTAGAACGCATCGGTGATGCGCGCAATTGCATCATAATACTTGTTTTCCCCGGTCAGCTGCGCTAGTCTCGTGAACTCCATAGACATGGATCCGAGCTCCGCAACGCTTACGCTCGTAGATGCACGTTGCGGTTGAGAGGCATATGCTGGCTTCCAATTGTAGTACAAAATGGGCATGCGGTTCGGTGTATCAAATACGCCCATGAGGATCTCTGCAAGCTCTTCCGCCTTCTTCAAAAGATTCGGATGTTTGCCTTCTTTCCCGCCAGTCACGTCGTAAGCGGCGATCAAACCACCCAGATATCGAATAATAGTCTCGAATACAGGGATGTCCTGACGGAAAGGTGTAGTGGTGAAATCGATATCGCTCAAAGCAACATAGGCGGCCTCGAATTCTTCCTTCATCTCCATGATCCACAAAGTGTCCAGAGAGTCAACTAGTGTAGCTGCCCAACCACAGAATGGATCTCGAGCAATCTTTGTGATGGGCATGAGCTCGTCGTGGCCCTTCGCATATGTCCAGTATCCAGACCAGGCACGTTTCATGGCAGCCTTGACCTGCGCCAGTCGAGTCTCCCGCTTTTCCTTGGCGACAGAAGACTCCTCGGCAAACTTGTACTGGACAGAAGGTATAGGCTTGGGCTTTCCAGTGGGAAGCGGGATGATGGACTCCTCCGCAACTGGGAAGTGCTCTGGGACCTTCTTCCAATGTATTGTAGTCTCCGCCGCAATGGACTGGCCCTGGTATGCCCCAGGGGGCTTCTGGATGTGCAGCTCCTCGTCATCCTTGCTGCCATATATGTCATCCACCTTTCCTGGCACTCGATCAGGGATATCGATGATCACTGGCGTAGTGAGCTCGGCCTCGGAGGTCTCAACGGCGCCAGCTGCGGGCTTCTTGGTGGGCGTTGGCAAGCCGAAGCTTCCCTTAACTTCGAGGCTCGTCTTCAAGTCTGGTATCTTGACAGTCTGCTCTTTTACCGGCTTGGGAATTGGTGGTGCGGGAGGGGCTGCATCTTCTTCGACAGCTTCGGGCTCCGGCGCCGGTTTCTCTGGCTTGTCAACCTTCTCGGGCTTTTCAACCCGTTGATAATCTGGGTTTGGCTTTGGCTGCGACTGCGGTTGGGGCCCATATAGAGCTGGGGCGTCCCATGCTGAGTTCTGGGAGACCCTATAGAGCAGGAAGAGGATGACGACGGAGCAGATGACAAAGAGACGGTATCTCCTAAAACGCAACATTGCGACTGCTGGCGGCCGAGCTCAGGTGGTCACGGCTTGTGTCGTCGCCTGGGACCGCGACTGGCAGTCGGCCTAGGCCGAGGGAGTCGGTGGTCGCGTGCGCTGGCCTTGCACGACGCCGAGGAGGGGAGGTTTTGCTCGAGACGTCTGACAACCACGGCTATTGCATGACCATTGCCAGTAAATTCTCTCTATGCGGCTAATGCGTTCCACCCCTTCTGACAGTAAGTAAATAAGGTATACAGAGAATAAATTGCGAAAGGACAAGGAGAAAAGAGGTGCAAAATGGCAATGCGAAGGGATGGCTAGAATATGGAGTTGACCAGCATGGCGGCAAAGCTTATGGTAGGTAGTTGTCTAAGCTCTTGTCACTTTTTGGCTCTTCAAGGAGCAGTAGCGACGGGACTGGACAAGGGAAGGGGCCACCCAGACAGACAGAAGGCACCTGCCGTACCCGTAGCAGAGCATGATGAATGAATGGGTGAGGGAAGTAACGAAAAGGCCAGCAAAGACTATCGAAAACGCCAAGCAGCGTCTGATGCTACTACGGCTGTAATGGGGTCTTGGCAGTCAAGGCTTTTGTCTCACAAGGGCAAGTAGGATATTAAGGTCGATAATAATTAACTACCTTACCGTATGTACCTACAGTGCCATCCCTCCAGTCCACCAGCGAACCAACCAGCCAGCACCGAACCTGACGCCCGCCGCCCCCGGCAATTCGACCGACGAACGACAGCCTCTGAGACTGTGCCGCCAGATGCTGTCTCATCAGGGCCGACGAAATGAACGAGGTGGCCACTCTGTCCCGCGGCAGCGAATGACTCCTAACCATCAGGGCGTATCTGTTAGCTGAAGCTGAGTGGCCCGTCCTCAGAAAGGAAAGATGCCCACGATTTAAGTCGTCTAGAACTAATGCCAGATTGCCAGAAACCCCAACCAGCAGCAAATACGAACGCTCTAAGGATGTTTAAAGTAGGCCAGGGTCCCTAAGCTTGAGGGGGCCCACCTGCCAGGGGGAGCTGGTGCTTCCGAAGCGGTTTCCATCCATTCTCGAGGGTCTATTCTGCCGTCTAGACCCCTCTGGAGAAATCCTCCCTTGCCCTTCCTGTGCCTCCTGTCCTCATCGGCAGGGCGGCACGGTGAACCCCTAGCTATACGCTGCTCAGGCGAGAACCAGGCGAGCCAGGGTCAGATGCGAACCAGTCAGCTAAATTCCCGACCCTGTTTAACCTTGAACCTGGAATGCGAGCAACCCAATCCATCCAATTCACCCGTCGTTCGTCCACTGTCTTTTAGGTAATGCAAGGTGCTACCCCGTACCGGACCGAACTCTGACAGCGGCATCGCATGAGCCAGGTCAATGCAGGAGCGAGCCGGATGGACGATGCAGAAGGGAAGGGGTCTTCGTCCCCGCATCTCGAGTGCTACCAATGGCCTCATTGACGGAAAGACTTTGATCGTAGGTGAACCAAAGTAACGTTAGGAGACGATGCATCCTCATGCTACTTCAGCCACAGCGTATCTCTAGTACACTAGACGCTGGCAGTCAGATTCCTCAGCTCTGAACTGTGCCGCCGGCCTGCCAAGATCGGTCCTACTAAACCCAGTATCCCGCGCACTATTTGTCGATAGCGCCTGATCCCCCCAGAAAGTCGAATTGCGACCTAGTGCATGGCTCCATCCACGGAAATGATCTCGATTTCCAGCAGTCTGGATGCGCATTTTGCCATCGTGCTTAGCACATGCGCATTCTCCAATGGCGCTGGCTTGGTCTCTACTACTCTCAACACGTGCAGCGGATCTGTGACCGCACGTGGGAAAAGACCTGCTAGACCGTCAACTCGCAGATGTAGGCTTTGCGGCAGTCTTGTTCTGCAGGCGCTTCCCAGAAGAGGCGCGGACAACTATTGACAACGGTCTCCGACAGGTTGAATCATTCACCACTGAGCTTCGGCCCGGGCATATGCCTACCGGCAACCTGCACCGTCGGCTTCATGGACGCGGAGCCTACAACGTCTCACCGTCGGCCGTACTCACGGAGGGCAGGCTTGCCCCCGGTTTTCATTCCATGATTCCGCTCAATGCTCCTGCGACTACAAGTCGCGAACCGCACAAGCTCGTTCCTTCATACATTTTCAGCATCGCCAAATACGGTTACCTTCGTCTCTTCGAAACTCTACTTGCTAACTTTCGATACACGAGTTGTCAATGCGCCTTTCTGAGGGATCAAGAGTTCAACAACCTCAAAGAGTTGGCATGCCTCGTTGATGCTATGCCGCGAAACACGAAACTTTAAAAAGGGTCAATGTTCATATCGTCAACATCTTTTACGAAGTGCGCACTCTCGAGCCTTCGGCGGTCCAGACCATGATCTTGGCTAGTCATCGTTATGGTTGCGAAGCTACACGCAAACCCACCCGGTAAACCACTGAATTCGGCATCGCAAGGACCGTTAGAAATTGAGTACAAGAAGTCATCACTGGCCGAGGCCTACTTCCTGAGAGGCTTCCCTTGAGATGCCCAAAACTGTGCTCAAAAGCCCGGCGACCTTTGGTTAATTCATGTCTTGTGGATTGTTTCAGGAAGTAGCCTATTTCGCCGCATTGAATTGACTTTAAATCTGCAAGCACCTGAATGGTAAGTTTTCCGAAGAGACTTGATGGTTGAACACTCCTAGCTGGCTCATATAAGAGGGTATCACACATTAAGGAGAATCAAGGAAAGCGAATTCGCTTTCCAAAAGGTCCGATGAAACTCCACGTGGTCAGCAGGATCAACTATATCTCGCGACAGATTTCCAGCTAAAATCAGCCTTGGAAACATCTATGCGAGTGTTGAGAGTGCGGAACCTCATCCGACCCGATACAAGCCTTTCGGAGCCGAACATTGGCCGGGCTGTCGATCAGCTTACGCACAGAGCGGAAAGATTACCGTTTCCAGACCCTCAAACGAGTGTATGTGGGTGACGGAAACCCCGCTGCACACAGCACACCGCCGGTCGTTCGCACGCCATCCAGCTGCCGATGTGTGTCGTCACAGGACTACTGTGGGTGAGAATTAAGCTCTCTTTTACGTACCTAGCAGCCAAGGCAAATCCCACGGCGGCGCGTTATATCACCGCATTGGAGGTCTCTTTCCAGGTCGAGGTTGCGTAGTTTTGCCCCGGATGCAGGGCGGCCAAGACCCGATATGCCGTTGCGCCGTCGACGACCTCGGCACCCACTTCTATTCTGCCGCGCCGTACTGGCCTTCTCCACCCTTGGGCACAGGATCGTCTGGCAACCAACCACCCGCTACTCCCCCACCAACCAACCGCCTATCACCCCCTTAAAACATGCGATAGGGCGACTGGTGACTTTGCTTTGTAATCACCTCGATGTAGCCTTCCCTCAAATATGCCTTCAGATGTCATAGGCATCTAAACACCCAAGAAAGTGGCTTGAATGACACGTTGTCCTGACATTCTCATCGTGCCCGACTGTTATGTTTTGGGCTGAGTAGCTCCCAGAATTTAGGTAGGGAGGGTGGAGGCTCTCCATTCGGATTTGCCAAGCCGGCTCGGAAGCGCACGCCATCTGGGGCATGATATGTGCAAGTGTGCGCATCATATGCAGGCTAGCTGCAAGGCAAAGCCCCAGCTGCTGGTTTTGTGCAGAGAGAGCAGGCAAGGTTTCCGATCCGCTAATCCACTCACTCAATTGAGTCACTGTGTTGTGTGTGTGTTTGTGTGTGTGATAAGGAAGCAGATAGCATTTGGGGTCCCTTTCAACGTCGGCCGATATATCCACTTATGTCCAGGCTAGGCCCGCGTTATGTTCGGCAAGTTGGACCCGCCTGCCCGTTTCGCCGTTAATAACCCAGTATCGGCGTTTATCATGGCGCAAATCTGTTTTTCTAGTCTTCCCCCTTCCCACTCTTGACTGTGTATGCAAGCCAAGAGTCCAGCTAGACCAGGTCTCCGTTACGCCGACTTCGTGTGCTCTATTTAGTTGTCTTGCACGCCGTCCCTTCGTGTGTGTTTGAACCTCTGTCGGCGGGAGGGAACGCTCTACCGTCATCAATTGGAGCGCCAAGCCGGCTCCGATCCCGCTCCTGAAAAGCACAACAACGGGAGCTGGGAGCCATGGCCGAGTCTCACGACCCCGAAAAGGATGCGTACCGCAATGAGGACATAGAAAGCCCTGTAGTTGACAAAGAGATCGAGGCCGAGCATGAAGCTCCTCATCGTCCATCTCTGGGAAAGTCTCACAGTCGGGGAAGTCGGCACAGCCGGCGGATATCAACTCACTCCAATGACTCAGATCCGTATGAGGCACTGGAAAGAGCATTGACTCCGGATCAGGAGACACCTTTTGAACGTGCCGCACGAGAACCCATATCGCGGACTCGTACCGGTGCTACAAGCATCACAAGCTCCGCGTCGAGGCAACCAGACTTCGAGGTCGTGTTTGAACCAGATGATCCAAACAACCCCAAAAACTGGCCTATTTGGTACCGAGGATGGATTATCTTTTGTGTGTCGTTCTCGACTTGGGTGGTTGTGTTGTATAGCACGAGTTACACGGCATCAATTCCCGGTCTTATGATAGCCTTCAATGAGCCAAGCCAGACCGTTGCGACTCTAGGTATCACGACATATCTGCTAGGTCTTGCTTGCGGAAGTCTAGTTGTGGCACCGATGAGTGAACTGTACGGACGAAGGAACGTGTTTCTCGTGTGTCAAACGATCTTCATGTTGTTGATCCTCCCAACCGCCCTAGCTACCTCTCTCACGGAGATTTTGGTTGTGCGATTCTTCGGGTGAGTTTCAGGTCTTGATAACACTAGATCGAAGTCTTTCCTAACCAACAATTAGCGCTGTGTTCGGGGCTGCAATGGTTTCCAATTCGCCTGGCACAATTGTAGACATTTCTGACGACGAGTACCGCGCTTTGTGCATGTCTCTTTGGAGTATTGCACCACTGAACGGTCCGGTCACTGGCCCTCTCATCGGCGGTTTCGTCTACCAGTATCTTGGCTGGCGATGGGACAACTGGCTGGTTATGATCATCGCCGGTGTTTCTATTTTCCTGTTAGCGACCGTGAAGGAGACGTACGCCCCAACGATATTACAGCGGATGGCGGCTAAGCGGAGAAAGGAGACTGATGATGATCGGTGGTGGTGCAGCTACGATCAGAAGGTGTCGACGCTGAATCTGCTAAAGATCAACCTGAGCCGCCCCTTCATATTGAGCTTCACGGAGCCGATCTTGTGGTTCTTCAACATCTGGTGAGACTTCTTTCGATCAATATGATGTTTGCACATGCTGACAGATTCGAACAGGATTTCCTTGATCTATGGCATCTTGTGAGGATACTAAATAAAAGAAATCAGCTTGTTGTCGTGCTAACTTGTTATTCAGGTATCTCTGCTTCGTTGCATATCCGATCGTCTTCTCTCAGCACAGAGGGTGGGGGCCAGGCATTTCGGGTCTCGCTTTCGTGGGCATTGGAATTGGAACCATGCTCGCTATATTCGCTGAGCCCCTTCTGCGACGACTGATCAACTCGCATCCCAAAGACCCAGCAACCGGGCGTGTGCGACCAGAAGCGTCAGCCAGTGTTATGAGCATCGGCGCTGTTCTGACTCCCATCGGCCAGCTCGTCTTCTCCTGGACGTGCCTCCCGACGACCATTCACTGGTCGATTCCCATCATTTTTGGCATCCCATTTGGCGCTGGGGTGAGTTTCTTTCCGGCACTTGCCATCCTGCGAAAGAGTTGCTGACTGATGCATTCAGAATACATTGTCCTTCATCTACGGCTCAAACTATCTGGCAGGAGCCTATGGATACTATGCGGCGTCTGCACTTGCCGGTAACGCTGTCATGAGATCCTTCTTCGGCGGGACCTTGCCGCTGGCCGGACCGAGCATGTATGCGAAGTTGACGCCCCAGTGGGCAGGCACACTGCTTGGCCTGTTGGAGGTCTGCCTCGTGCCCATTCCCTTCGTCTTTTACCGATATGGTGAGAAGATCCGGTCGAAGAGCAGGGTGATTCGCCAAATGCGAGCAGAGCAGGAGAAGAACGACAAGAAGAGAGCGAAAGCACAGGCCAGGGCGCAGAAGGAACAAGAAAGGGAGGCTGCGGCTCAAGCTGCCAATGGCGATGGTTTCTTCGACCACGAGGTTGAAGGAGGGCCATCGGGAACAGACGAGGAGAAGACAATGGTGGAGAGGGACGTAGAGAAGGAGGCCGGCGAGACCTCGGCCCGCTCTGCGGATGTTAAAAAGGATGAGACGTCCGTCTGAGTGTTCAGTAAAGAAGGCGGGATCTGTATTATATAAGGCAATGAATGCATCAGGACGTCGTACATTTGCGGGTACGGGATAGGAGCATTGTAGGCTTTCACGAAAATAGAATAATGTAACTTTGGGTGGTACAAGCCCAGAGATTGGCTACATGCCTTAAGAAGCTCCCTACGAACTTTACGGACTCAGCGGCCTGACCGGTCAGCTTATCTCAGTTCCCGTGGGCTCCGAGAGCAGGAAAAAAACTTGAAGATGTTGACAGAGGAAATCAATTAGACTCAAGGTTATCCGAGCGAGCTTTTGACCGAAAACTATAAAAAGTTGAAAGTGTGTAGCGGAAAGAGCGCCCAAGCTTTATGAGAGTCTGGTACAGCGTGTAACAACGACGCTGACTCTCATAAATGCTCCGCGGACAAATTTCAGCTGAAGCTCAGAGCTCACTTCCATCAAAACGAACCACCTACCTATTCAGAGAGAAAGAAAAAGAGAGAGAAACCCCCAAATCAGAGATCTATCCAGCAATATCCCTGCCAAATGGAAACGCAGCGGGCCAAAGCAACGCATGCTTATCGCAAGTATGTCCTGCTGGTTTCCATGGCTGAAATCCTGTCTTGACGCTCTTCGCGCGAGTTCTTCTCCTACTGGTCGTCCTCCTGCCAGTCACCATCCTGCTGGTCGCCGTCCTGCGAATCCTCTTCCTCCGAGTCCTCGTCTTCCTCATCCATCGCCAAGGGTATCTCCACATCTCCATTGTCCAGTCTATACTTCTCCTGGATTGCATTCAACGGCGCTATTGTGCTGTTTGAGAAGCCGTCAGCTCAGCAACAGGAAATCTCGTAAACCCGTCCTCCATCAGTTACTTACCACCAAAGCCAGTATCCACTGAGCATCATACGCAAGCTGTCGAGGACCCTACTCAAGTGGGCAGCCATGGCTGCGTTGTGCACAAGACGCGCATGTAGCTGTAATCCCGCTCGATTGATCGTGGCCATTGACTGGCTAATATCCTCGACGACGCGCTTGACGCTCTCATCCATGCCCTCGCCAGTCTCTCTGTATTTGATCATGACAGCATTGCAAGTCCATACGTTGGCATCCTAAAATCGAGTGAGTACGTGTGATCGCTTATGAATGACTGTACAAATGGGTTAAATACCAGGTCTCGCTTCAAGAAGTAAAGATCTCGCATGCTAGCATACAAGTTAGCATCTATAACAAGAGATTGGATTGACCCGAAGCACGTACTAGGACATGGCCATGCCCAGGCTGTTCAAGATCACCTCCCACTCGGCAGAGGTTGATACCGCAGGGTTAATAGGCAAGGCCATGACAATCCTATCGATATGAGCTTTTGCATTGTTACTTTGCAAGATCAATGGAACAGCTTACCGCAACACCTCAATCAGGATCTTCACGTGTCCGTTGTCCACTCGAAGGCGATGATACTCGTTAGAGTTGGGAACCCTTCCATTCTTGACAATCATCTGCTCTCTGTAGACAAGAGCGCAATACTCGTCCATGCAGCTGAGAAACTGCAGTCGTTGTACTTAATTGTGTCAGAATGTACTTCATTAATTTGTTCAGCTGTCAAGTTCGCTCACCTTCAGTAGACGTGCTCCAGATGGCGTCTGCGACGGTATCGAACATGCTGAGAGCCTGCTGCTCACGCATGTGGCTGATCTGCTGTCGACTGCCGGATGACAGAATGGTGCGGAAGTACAGTCGAGAGTCATGATGGAACGTCTCGAATCTGTTGCCCTCGGCAATAAGGCACTTGCCTGTGTGAAACCAGACGTGTTGCCACCAGAAGAAGGCTGCGGCGACCTGGAGAGATTCGAAATCGGCATTGAAAAACATTCTGTCATTAGATTAGCCCCCGTTGCTTAGCACCCTGTCTTTGTCAAACACAATAGGGACATCCTCGGGGAAATACATGTCAGAGGATCACTACTTACGAGCAAGCCTGGCCCCATGGCGCCAACTGTTCAAGAACATTTGCAGACCTTTTGGGAGTATGTTAGCAAGTAAGCCCCCAGTTTTGTCTTTGTCCCTTTTCTTCTTACTGTTCGGAAACTTCAAGCTCTTCAAGACTGTTTCTGAGGTCGTTGAAGTGTGGATGCGGTCCCATGGCCCTGGGCCAATACCAGAAGTATCCTTCAATGTTGTCAATATAGAGTATCTCTTGTCTCAGCTGCGTTTCAATCCGAATATGCTCTCTGGGAGGAATCCGCTCGATTCTCCAGAGCGATCGTGCAGGTTGTCGGCTGTGCAATGGTTGGGGAAGGGGACCGCGACCAGGAGGCGGGCTGGGTCCTCTGGGGAGCAAGCTGACTTGAGGAGTGCGTAGGTTATGAACGTTGAGATGCAGTTCAGGAGTCATCAGGACATTGATGTCGTTCTGGCTCGGAGGACCGGGAGGCAACGGGACGTTACCCATCTGTTGTGGTAGAAAAGCAGATGATCTGCCGTTGACCGCTTGCCGCTGCTGAGGGCGGCGCAATGGGTTGTTGCCGTTTGTGAGTGGTTGTGGAGGACCCATATTGCCGTTGACCATCGGCTGAGATTGAAGAGGAGGCAAAGCACTGTCGGGTCCTGGGAGCATCGGAGCAACAGGTTGCTCTCCCTGCTGTGGCTGCATAACAGGCAGGAAACCGTTGATATTCTGGCGCAGTAGAGGAGGTGATGAGATTCCGTTGACCATTTGCTGTGGTCGAGGGGAAGGCAACCCGCCGTTGACCATCTGCTCTGATCCAGGAGGAAGCAACAAAGTATTTCGAGGCAGAGGAGATGAGTGAATACCGTTTACCATCCGCTGCGATCGAGGAGGACGCAGAATATTGTTGAAATTTCGACGCGGCCGGAGGAATAGTGCGGTGCCGTTGACCAGTTGGCGTGGTCGACGCGCGGGCAGCGAACCGTTGGTATCCTCACGCAGCTGGGGAAGTGCGACGCCGTTTACCAACTGCTGTGGTCGACTGGCCGGCACAAAACCGTTGGTATCCTGACGCGCCTGAGGAGAAGACCCAAGGCCGTTCACCATCTGCTGTGGTCGAGGAGCACGCAAAACACGATTGGTATTCTGAGAAGATTGGCGAGGTGACACCATGTTTAACATCTGCCCCAGCTCGTGGGCGCGTTCGGATACGTTACCATTCATGGGAGGAGCGCTTGTAGGACCCTCGCCAGTCTCGGCTGTTGCATCCTGATTTGAATCGTCTGCTCCACCCTCGGCATGAGTGTCCAGGCGGACGCGACGGGTTCTGGTCGACGGTGGTCCATTGACTCCATCGTCACCGTCGTCGTCATCAGGGTCCCTCTGGCGGCGAGGCATGATGTTGGCCGGCCTGAAGCTGTTTCTGTCCAGTTGTCCAAGTCGTTCAAGTTCAATATGGAGAGAAAGGTAACAGAAGGAGATGGGCTTGAGAAAACTTTGTGGGATAAGTTGAAGAAAAAGGTCTTGCCCTTTTGAGCCCTTAAAGGTGTGGCAGCATGAACGAGTCGTCCATTGATGATTACATGCGGCTTTGACAGTGGCTGAAGCTAGCAGTTGCGGCTTGCTCCCCTTTCACGATAGGCAGACCTCTCTTGAACGGGGCCACCCTGTAGGAACACTGACACTGGATAGAGAGACAAGATCTTGTGGAATAGGCGAAAAGACATTTCTATCTGAAAAAGAGGACGCAATAGACTCAGGAGGTGAAGTGTTCAACCCAATAGCAACTATAACATCGCGTCCATCAAACTCAGTCGCTGACGGAAGGAGATACATTTTTGACTTGACAGCCTTCGAGCGATGTGGGTTATCGAGCTTAGATTTCAAGTTTAGTCTGTCAACCTGTTAACAGCAACTATGGCTGAGTAGGTTTGGATTGAGAATTCGGAAGACAATTAATTATGTCTTTATACTTGGAAGTTAAATTATATCTTTTAACTCCTTGGATAGTGAGAGGCATTACGTATTAGTTCTTGACAGACTCAATCAGACTTGCAATTCCTAGTTTCGCGCGCTATATAACTGGTTCCAATATCTCTGAATTTCCTATCTTGAGTTAATGATTTGGGATGTTCTTGTACTGTGTCTAAGCACGAGTTAGTTCATGTCATTCTAGGAGCCCAGTTTTGTCCATTACAGTAGTTACCGTAGACGGTCTCCTACAAGTTGTCTTATATTATACGTGGGGAATCGAGGACTTCAATTCCGAATACTCAAAGCAATTGAGGTGCATTAACTAGCGAAACCTGTCTTCCATTTTCGGTTACAAGCCGAGATCTATACAACGGAAAGAGACTACGGATTATGCGGAAACCCCTACCGGATGGTAATATCAGGTCATTTAAACGGCTGAATACCCGCGATCTTCTCCCCGCGAGGGAACACCTTAAGTATCCCCACATATGGTTATATAAATCATGGATAGTAGTAACTTGCCTCTGAGTCGACCCTTGCGGCCTACCCTGTCAATTTTACCTCTTTTCATCTGAAAGTTGGCGACGATGCTATCCCTACTTCGGCACATATCATTATTGGCGTTTCTAGCATGCGCTATCACGCCTGCTCTAGGCAGTCTTCAGATAGTACCCGGAGGTACATGGACAGCCGTATGTCTACTGAACTAGTCTAATTCTGCTGATAATACTAGCTTCTAAGGGGATTCCAGGACAACGGCGAACATATCCAAGCACATGGCGCAGGCGTGACCCGCGTCAACGGCACATTCTATCTCATTGGGGAGGACAAGACAGGAGGCTCTGCATTCCAGAACGTCAACTGCTATGCGAGCACTGATCTCGTACAATGGAAGTACGTCGGCGCCCTGCTTTCGCGAACTAGTAGTGGCGACCTGGGGCCAAACCGCATTGTTGAGAGGCCTAAGGTCTTGTTCAATGATAAGACTGGTAAATATGTGCTTTGGTTTCATGCAGACAGTAGCAACTACGGCGATGCAAAGGTCGGTGTCGCTACTGGCGATAGCGTTTGTGGAAAGTATAGTAAGCGAGACCCGTTTCTCGAAGCGCTCTTAAGGGACGCTACTAAAAGGGGTGTATATCACAGCGTACTTGCGGAGTTTCAGACCGTTGGGCTACCAAAGTCGCGATATGGGCCTCTTCAAAGATGACGATGGAACGGGATACCTCTTGACCGAAGATGTATGACCTTCACATCCAAACGTCTTGCACTACACCCACTGACCACTGGCTTCAGCGTGAAAACGGTCTGCGTATTAACAAATTGACGGCTGACTACACTGATATTTCTGGAACATCCTCCACATACCTGTGGAAGGACCACATAGAAGCCCCTGCCATGCTCAAATACAACGGACGATACTATATGTTCGGCTCCAAGCTAACAGGCTGGGATCCTAACGACAACGTCTACAGCACCTCGACTTCCCTGAGCTCGGGCTGGAGCTCATGGGCAACCTTCGCAGACAAAGGGTCAAACACATATTCATCTCAGACGCATTACGTGCTTGACTACGGCAACGGAAACGTAATGTATATGGGCGATCGATGGGTATCCAAGAACCTGATCGCCAGCACGTTCGTTTGGCTACCGCTCAAGATCGACGGCACAAGCGTCACCATGAAGAACTACGTGAGCTGGGTGCCAAACGTCGGCGGAGCCTGGTCTGGCCCTCCGGAAGAAGGCAGCTACGAGGGCGAGAAGGGAACCTACGCGGCTGCGGCCAAAGACGTGAGCTGCAGCGGCTGTTCGGGCTCCAAGGCGGCCGGGTACATCGGCGGAAGCGACCAGGGGAAGCTGACCATTAGCGGAGTCAAGAGCAACAAGGACGTGTTGACTACCATCAGGGTAAAGTTCATGAATGGAGATAGCAAACCGAGATATGCAGACGTCACTGTCAACGGCGGACAGAAAACGAGGTTGGCGTTCTTGCCGAATGGAGCAGACCCTGCGAGCAGCGTATTGAATGTGAAGCTCAACAGCGGTAGCAGCAACACGATCACGGTGGAAGGGGTGAACGGTGGGTGGGGACCAGATGTCGATCGGTTGATGGTCCCGGTAGAGTAAGGGGTTGGTCCCGAAGATACGGCGGAGGCGCGGGAGTTCCCGCATCCGCTTGACCTGGTCTTGGATCCGGGGCAAGTGTGGTCCTCACTTCGATCGGTGAGCTCCAGTTCGCTCGTCTCCATAACCTTCTATACACAGCACGCTCATGAATACTACTCAGTCCCCTTAACATGTCCTAGACGTAAGTCGAAAAGAGGGGTTGGTTCCCGAATAGTTGTCAAATCAGGATGCTACACTCCCTTCCATCCTCACTCCGGAAAAGGAGACTCACAGAGGCCAAGATTGCTAGTCTGAGACACACCATATAGCTCGTCGGCCGCGTAGTTAGGAACGCTTGGAGCGGATGCTAAGCTTTCCGCAGAGCTACTGCTCTCTGATAAGCGCCACTCGCTATTCAGCTGGGAGGTGCACGTTGAAAGGGGGGCTAGTCTGTGGTGCGGCAAGTTAAACCGCACGATGACGGTAGACGACTAGAGAGTAGCTTATATGCATGCCGTTCGTGGTGTCTCGAGTTAGCCACACCTGCGACTAGTCCATCTCTTCACCTGTAGTGTCGAAAGAGCTGTTGCGATAGGCGTTGAAAGACAGGTCTCGAAGGACCGAAGATGCGCCTATCGAACGTGGGGTTGCCGAACCAAATACTCGCAATACCTGTATCCCCGTCACCTTGTAAAAATGTTGGTTATTTTAGCATCTGCAGCTTGTTTCTTTCGTCAACTGTCTTCGATGCATGCATAAGCCGCCTGTGTCTATCAATCGTCGCCTGGATTTAAATGTGCCTTGGCGGAGCAGGTAGAATTGCGTGGCTGGGCTGGCTGAATTGGCTGGACTGCTTAGTGGTGGTCAATCGATGTCGTACGCGATAGACACAGGATGTACGAGGGCTTCATACAGGACGTTTAGTTGGCTGCAGGACGCTGTCTCAAGGATTGGTGCATTCGGTAGTTTGAGCACCTGAGATCCTGCAATCTCATCTACATGTCTTGAATGTATTATGAAGTCATCATAGTGTAACCAAGAGGGCAAGACAGCGACCAAGCCTAGACGGTGCTTAATGCGCCTGTTCAGCGCTACTGTAGTATATAGTTTTCTTATCACGATGGCTCTGTACAAGATCCCAGCGAGTCAATGATCGACATTGCTGAAAGAGTTGACCGAACATACATCACTATCCTACCAACGGTCGGCGCATGAGGAGTATGAACGTTGAGTCCCGTGCATATACTGTACCTGCATCATGCAGTCAGACAGGAGCTCTGACGGAGTTTTTTTTCTCTCCTTTGGCTGTCAAGAAGCGCTGTGGCTTGATCAAGCGATTGGCCCTGACTGGGATCTAGGAAAACCACCGGGCCATCAATGCTCACTCGTCTGGGTACCAACAGCTTTTTGCTTCCACTCTGCGGGCTCCCTTCTGCAATAGAAATGCAGATGACAGCAAACGGCAACAATGCGGAGACATATCTCGGGAGCATCGGGTGACGGGTGATTACTGGACGGCTGGGCGCAGATTCCCGCAACTCTGGGACTGGGATGCCATTGCGAGTCTCCTGATGCTGGACCAACAGGAACACGCCGATAACCCTTGAAGTGAAGATACGAATGCCGATGTTGACAAGGGTCACGGCACCTCAGCAAACTTGTTTTCGAGCCCGCTGGCTCCGATGTTTCGGGTTTCTAATTTGTGATTCATTGTCCGAGCTCGAGTCACAACGAGCTAGGGCTCTGGTCTATTTTGATTGCTCAGACGAGGAACGCTGTTAATCTGTGCTCCTAACCCTGTCGTGGTGTCGCACTGATGATGGAGCACAGACAGGTCGGGCGGAGCGGACATGAATCTGACGAGATTACAGGGTACGATCAAGAGGTAAATCAGGAACGTTTTAAGCCATCGATGTTCAGTTTGGTTAACGGTAACGGTATCAGCGAAGATGGCGAGAAAATCCCCGTCAACATGCATCTTGGGGTGTCAGACTCCAATGAAGAGCTTATCAGGAAGGTTTTCTGCCAACGACGATCGTTCGCAAGGGATCGTTGACCGTAGAATGGATTGACCTGAATGGTCCAGCTGTTGAATAGTCAAGTGGATACCTGACCCAAGAAAAGGATCACCTTCGTCAGCGGCTGTGTTAGCCCTCGATAGTACGAGGACTTGAAAGGTTTCACGAATGGACATCTTCATCTTATCTGGTGGCCGAGTTCTAGAGTTGAGCAAGGATCGGCCTTATGAAACAACACGGCCCATGACAGCCACGTGTTGGTGAAGCCTGCCAGCGGACCAATCCTGAAAAGCACTGACCAACTCGTGAACCATCCACGGACAGTGACCACGATTGATGATGCTCTGCTATACCTTCGCCAGGGTAATAAACGTTATTTTAGCAAGGTGAATATGCCAGAAACTCAGGTCTGGGAATACTTGATTAGGGTTTCGAAGATTCTGTTTATTTCTATAGCACCCCTGGTCTTGACAAAAGGAGCAACTCCCTTGTCTGAAAAGTCGTGATTCCCACTCAGAATTAACAATTATTACC
>NW_006921379.1:0-603 GCF_000392275.1 Phaeoacremonium minimum UCRPA7
GGGCGGTGGCTTCTCCCAGACCAAGTAAGCTTGCTAGGGTTGGTTGGACCTGGATGGAGGCTCCTTAGGTAATGCAAAGGAAGCTGCGATGCGTCACCGTCCGTGTCAGGTGGCACTTGCACATGGAAGTCATGGAGAACAGCTGCAGCCAGGCAGGTAGGCGGGACCGGGCATTTGCTTATCAAACTTATCGCTCTGTGGCGTTTGCCCGTGCCCAGTGGCTCGCTGGAACGAGCTTGATTTGTTAGTGGTCGCCGTGTGTCTGGTGTGACCCACCTACCTAAACCTACCTATGGTTCTACAGCCTTACCCGCACCTTAGCGATCGCGCTTCTCCCAGAGCTTCAGACGCGCCTCGAGGACAGAGAAGGTGAGGTAGCAAACACCAACCTCCCCGCACTACCTCACCTCCCGTCGGCTTGTCCCACCGAGAAACAATCAACCCACTGCCGTACGGCATTACTCTTTGTGACCAGGGAAATGAATAACGCGTCCGTATCGTGATAGGCCCGCCGCCCCCTCAGGAGCCTGCAAGCAGCTAGCCACGTTTTCATCTCACTTTTGCCGCCATCCAAAGCTGAGATATGGCAGCCGAATCTTCATT
>NW_006921379.1:614-4718 GCF_000392275.1 Phaeoacremonium minimum UCRPA7
ACTCCAGACGGATCTCGCCGTTACCGGCCAGGCTTGATCAGTGCGCCGCTCATTCGCCAGAATTATGTTTCTATACCAAAGAAACAACAGATCCTCCTTGACCGGGATGACGCATGGTCAGGTAACTTACGAGGTGGTTCTCATGGATTCGTCAATGTACCACCAGAGGTCTTGGAGGACGTGAAAGCTGCCCATGCACGTCAGCAAACACCAAGATCGCAGAGACCCTCCTCTTCGCCTCAGCACAGCTCACCTCCCGTCCAGAAGTCCCCTGTAGGGCAGCTGCAGTCGAGCGTCAAACGCTCAGCTCGGTGTCGTTCTCGTATCAGCCCCAGCCCCATTGCTTCGCAAGAGGTTGAGGAGGAGGACAGCGATGAGGGGTCAGCTGTTCGAGTTCCATGGTCTTCGTCACCTCCTAGACAACGTTTGCGAAGCCCAGGGGTTGAACGACCATCGGACAAGGAGACAGATACCCAGACAACACCATCCAAAGGTGGTTCATCGCCACCGCGGCCGATCAGAGATGCAACGAGGTCACGTTTCCTAACCGAGTTCCCATCAAGCGCTATCGAGGAACCTGACCTGGAGCTTGAGGAGCCCGGAATGCTGAATCAGCAACCAAATTTAGTGAACAAGCCCGCGCGTTTAGGAACGAGAATGCCGGAACCTACACCCCCTTCGGCACAGCTGCCGGTAATACCATGCTCCTATAATCATACTAGCAGTCCTGACAAGCCTCAACGAGCGCCACGCAGCGGGTTGATGAAAGCTTTGAAATTCGACAAGTCGAAGTCGAGAGCACAGCCCCTCGGACCTGATACTACAAAACTTCAACCTGTGACTGCAGAGGCTGGGTATCTTGATTCCAATGTGCCCAGTGCGACTCAAATTGAGGATGATGTCAGTCGAAAGCCACGGGCCATTCCTGTTCTGGCCACTGCAGCACCGACATTCGCTCCGCCCAGCTATGAATCATCCAAGATCCCAGAGACCAGCCCCTTTCAAAAAAGGCAGACTAGCTCTCCAAAGATACAGAGCCCCATAAATTCCGCGGTCATTCAGGAGTCATCGCTTGAAGGTCAGGGAGGATTCTATAGTCAACCCATCGACAAAGAGACTATTGAGGACAGCGCTTCCGAAAGCTCACCAAGCCAAGATATCTCCACCCCATGGGATGCGTACAAGAAGGCCTACCCCGACTTCTGTGGAACTGTGGGCGACTTTGTACGAGCTTGCATGTGTGTACAGGACCTTCAAACCAAGAGAGCGCTCCCCGTCTTTCTCTACGACGACTTCATTCGTGCTTTCGCGAAAGACTACCTCACTTACATCGGCTCTCTGGAGTTCGACGATGACTCGCAGCCCCTGACGGCCGTTCAATGGTATAATGAGAATGTGGATAATCCTGTCTACACTAAATCAATCATCAACCGTCAGAATCTGGAAGTAATCCTTGTCACCTTCCCTGACGAGGTCAGGTCTGCAGGGCTTTTGATAGGCAGCTCTGATGGTGCTATCCAACCTACTCAGACCCTGCGTGAGCCTGCACTACAGGTCATGGACGCGCCTATTGTGCTATCTGACACCAGCAGCTCGGATAGAGCTATCCAGCCTACCCAGACCTTCCCTGACCCTGCACCACAGGTTATGCATGAACCAATTGTATTGTCCGACACTAGTAGCTCGGAAGATGCTATCGAGCAGAACCAGACATTTCGTGAGCCTGCGACACAGGTTATGGAAGAAGCGACTTTCCGGCATGACTCCCCAGAGCTTTCTCTCCCGCCTGCAAGGACCTACAGCACCGTGGAGGATGTTCAAGAAGAAGTCTTGAACCCTCCGCTCGAAACCGTGGCCGTCGTGCGCCCGCCCGTTGCATCTCCAAAACCAGCCCTTCTGGAACGACGACAAGAGTTATATGAGGAGCTGCATAAACATTTGCACCCATCTCCCAGCCCAGGACCCCGGCCTCCCGCGTCGTCCACAGCCAGCTTTCGGTCAAGGAAGCGACGGTCAATGGAGACTCCGGAGCAGCGAAGTAAGCGATTAAAGGCTTTCCTCGAGAAACGAAAGCAGGAAGAAATAAGGCTGTCCGGCCATCAAGCCACGGCGAAACGCACTTGAGTGCAACTTTTGTGTTTTGGACAGGTTGCTTGGCGTTATGATAGCTTACGATACCCAACATATGGTAGACAAAATGGTTAACCCAGTGCGTCCTTGATGAGTTTTCCCAAGCAGTTTTCAGGTGATTTGAAGAGTGGGATAGAAGTATATGGGTATCAAGGGCAATCTTTTCCTTCGCCAGATCCAAATTGTACATGTAGTATATGCCCGGCAACGCCTGCGCACATGCTAGCACCCGAGCACAGCCAAACCGTAACTTTTTCAACTCTGATGCTCTATGATACAGCCGTTCACGATGTTACAGCCTCCCTGGCTCGCTGCCTTTCCTCCTCCTCGGGTGTCATTGTCCGCAGCTGTAGCGCATGAATTCCGCCCTCCTGCGCCATCTCGTCTTTCAACAGAGTATAGATCATGCGGTGGCGGGCAGGCTGCATCTTCGACTTGAACGACTCGGAAGTTATGACCAGACGGAAGTGAGTCTCCCTCGAGGTACTGCCCGCCATGGCCTTGTGGTGTGCATGGAGGTGTGAGTCGTTATGTATCTCCAGTCGAGAAGGTTGTAGTGTGCTTGTTATCTAACAACATTCGCATAGCAGGTCAGCCCCAGCTCCAAGCTCCAAGCTCCAAGCTCGACATTGCACGAAAACGCAGGTCAGCCCACCTTTTCGCGAATCGCATCCTCCATGGGTGTGTTGCTCGCCATCGTGGACAGTTGCCTTGTTGCGCGTGGCAATCCAAAGGCGACCCGGCGCAGCATAGGTACGTGAGACGTGCTCTCAACGACGGGAGGAGTCAAGACAAGGCGTGCGCTCTGATTCGTTTGCTGTGGAGGTTTCGTGATGTCAAGCCTTTCCCACTGCCGGGTGTTTAGAAATAGCAGCCGACAGCCCTGTAATGACATGCGGGCCAGGTCTGTGCGGCCACTAAAACGGGGCCAATGACCGGCTCCAATTCCATCGGGGCAAAAATGGGTTTGGATGTCGGCGGCCGGAGACAGATCAGTACGCAATTGTATTTTTCTCCCCCTGCCGTTCCGTTGGGAAGCTCTCCAAATGCATGCTTGGTGAATCCCACACACACCAGGCCCAGGAACAAGTTACATTTAGAGCACCTTGCAGCTCTTCTATGCAGAAAGGAGTACCTTAAGTGGTAGACGTCTGCTAGGAGGAGGTACCCAGGTCTGCGGCATGGCCGATCCGGCAGCTCTGTCCACGCACACCAACAAGAGCAAGACCAAGACCAAGGACCACCCACACAATACCCACCTTATTACCCTGTAAATCACTGTACTAATCTAGTAGTCGATATTCCTTGGGGCAGGTAATATTCGGAGGACTTCACCACTATTGCTCCGCTCTTTAATTTCGGGCTGCTGCTTCTTCTTCTTCTTTTCCTTCTTTTCCTTCCTTCTCCTCATGTCGATTCCCTCTTTAATGTGGAGGTCCGCCGGCAGAAGAAGATCACGCTCCTTATTCACTGCTTTTGCTGCGCGTCCCTCCACATCCAGGCCGACTACAGCAACACACTCCTACTCCGGCTTATTCAGAATGGCTTCCACGCTACCAAGACTGCCCGTTTTCGAGGCCATAACGAAGCATGACCCCGAGTCGACGGCGGTTGTCCACTCCCTATCCGGCAGGAGATTCAAGTATGGTGAGCTACTAGGGGATGTCTGCCGGACGAGGAATCGACTTCACGAGGCGGCCGGGAAAGGCGATATTAACGGCGAGCGCGTGGCTTTTCTGGTTGAGAACAGCTATGATTATGTAGGTAAGCCGCACGAGACACAGCGAAACGAAGCAATCCAGACTCTCTGCGCCTCACAAGTGCTGACCCTTTGCGCCTAGTAACATGGCTAGCTGTGCTCGCAGCAAGGGCTATTGCTGTACCACTATCACCGGCCTTCCCCGCGCCGGAGCTCCAGTATATCCTGGACCACAGCGAGGCTGCGCTGCTTCTGTCCTCTGCGAAGTTTTCCCA
>NW_006921380.1:0-907 GCF_000392275.1 Phaeoacremonium minimum UCRPA7
ATATATATATATATAATATATACTAATTAATTTTTATAGGTGTTCTTATAGCTTTAAAGCTTTTTTGAGAGGTTTTCAAACTTCTAATTTTGTAATTCATTACAAAAAAAACCATCCTACTATTGCTTTCAACTCTATAAGTGAACTAAAGCTTACAAAAAGTAAGTAAATAATTATAAATATAATTATATATAATACTAATTACTAATTAGAATCTGATTTTGTCTTTCGATCTTATAATGAGTTTTTCACTCCTCAACTAAAGCGATCTCGAGTCAATACATTAGGAGAAAGTGATATTTTTGATAGTAAAGAGGCTTTAAATAAAATATTAGCCTTTATTATCGAAAATAACCTTTCTTTTAATATTTTAGACTCAAAATCGTTTCAAAATCTATTGAGTTATTCGAATAAGTAAGTTTTAATTAATATTTATTATTTAAATTAATACTAATTAATTAATTAGACAATTTCCTACTATCAATCGTCACAAATTACAGCTTATTCTCAAAGAAACGTTTGAGAATCACTTTGATCTCATTAAATATGAGCTTTTTTCTCATATTAAAAGTAATGGGAAATTTTCCCTTACTTTTGATATATAGACTTCGAATTCTCAATCAGCCTATTTAGGTATTATAATTACCTATTTAGATACTGATTTTCACCTTAACTACAAACTAATTGGTTAGTATATTATATTAAATATTGTTTTAAAATTACTAATTAATTTAAATAGGCTTTAAAGAGCTAATTGACAGTCATACTAGCTTATATATTTACAATGAATTTGTAGATATATTGAAAGACTATCCTAGCCTTACAATTGAGAATATTCTTAGGTAAGTAATAATTAAATAGTATTATTAATATTATTAATACTAATTGTTAATTAATAGTATAACTC
>NW_006921381.1:0-14204 GCF_000392275.1 Phaeoacremonium minimum UCRPA7
AAGCGACATTCAATAACAAGTTTCCTTTCTCGAAGAAAGGCCGTACGCATAGGCACCACGATGACCAAGATGAGCTTATTGGGCCAACCGATAGGTCGCAAGAAAAGGGCACGCATTACGTACTGGACACGAACCTTGACAACATGGAAGGCATCGTGAGCAGACCATTGCCGATGACTCCCATGGACGCAAACTTCGTCAATAACATTGAAGCTGATCGACGGCAACAACCAGTACCACAAAACCAAGTCGGACAGAATCAAGTTGGACAAAATCAAGTCGGCGGCCCCAATGGAGCCTGGAATGCACCAGACAGTTGGGCTGTTCGTCGAGGGGAAGAGATCGCAGCTCATGTGCCTGATGTCGATGACATCGGTAGTCCCCCACGACCCGATGAGAAGATGTCAAACTATTGTATCCGTGTATTCCGATCAGACGGCACCTTTGCGACGCTCAATCTACCATTAGACTCATCGGTTCAGGATCTGGTCGGCCAGATCGTTAAGAAGTCCTATGTTACTGAAAGTCTCGATAACTATCATATCATCATGAAGAAACACGATTTAGTTCGGGTTCTAAGCTCGGCGGAACGACCGCTCTTGATGCAAAAGAGGCTCCTTCAACAGGTTGGGTACGAAGAACGTGACCGGATCGAGGATATTGGTCGAGAAGACAACAGTTACCTATGCCGCTTCCTATTTCTCTCCGCTCGAGAAAGCGATTTCCACGCTCTCAGCCATGACCTTGGTCTTGAACGGATGCAGAAGTTCAACCATGTCGATCTTTCCGGACGAAACCTTGTTACGATTCCTATCTCACTATATATCAAAGCCCCAGAGATTATTTCTCTGAACTTATCTCGAAACCTCTCCTTGGACCTCCCCCGGGATTTCATCCAGTCATGTCGAAATTTGCGCGACATCAAATACAACAATAACGAGGCGCGCAGACTTCCTCCCAGTTTGAGCAGAGCAAATAAGCTCACATATCTGGATGTGTCCAACAACCGTCTGGAGCAGCTGGAACATGCCGAGTTGAGTGGACTGACTGGTCTATTAAAGCTCAACTTGGCAAACAATCGCCTAAAGCACCTACCTCCTTATTTTGGTGCATACAGGTCGCTGAGGACACTGACCATTTCCTCTAACTTTCTCGAGAAGTTCCCGGTCTTCTTGTGCGATCTTGACAGCTTAGTGGATCTCGATGTTAGCTTCAATTTGATTATGAGCTTTCCTGAGTCAATCGGGAATCTGCGAGCGCTGGAGAAGTTTGTGATCACTAACAATAGGCTTACTGGTGCTCTGCCGGAGTCGTTCAAGAATCTCACAAGTCTTCGTGAGCTGGATGTTAAATACAACGCTATCTCTGGTATCGACGTGATCTCGGAACTGCCAAAGCTGGAGATTCTGACAGCCGACCATAATGCAATTTCGCAATTCGTTGGAAGTTTCGAGAGGTTACGAAGTCTCAAACTCAACCAGAATCCGATAACGAGATTCGATATTGTTTCCCCCGTCCCGACATTGAAGAATTTGAATTTGTCTAGTGCTCAATTGGCAAGCATTGACGAGTCCTTCAATAATATGCTGAACCTTGAAAGACTGGTCTTAGACAAGAACTATTTCGTGTCTTTGCCGCCTCAAATTGGTAATCTCAGGAGACTGGAGCACTTCAGCATAGCTCGAAACTCTGTTGGCGAACTACCTCCAGAGATCGGGTGCCTGACTGAGCTCAGGGTCCTTGATGTGCGTGGGAATAATATTAGAAAGTTACCCATGGAATTGTGGTGGGCAAACAAATTGGAGACATTGAACGCATCTTCCAATGTCTTGGAGACTTTCCCCAAACCAGCATCTAGACCACCCCAACCGCCAAGTGAGCCCTCCTCACAGCAGTCCGGGTTGAATGGGAAGCCTGGACCAATGGGCAGCCTGAGTGAATCTATGAGTTCAGAGGAAACGTTGCCCGATGGATCGAGACGGCCTAGCCAGGCGTCTAGTACACTCCTCAGTGTCGGACCGTCTCCTGTCCCAACCGGGCCTGATCGGAAGAGCTCTGTGGTGTCCGTATACGGCAAAGGGGGTCGGAAAACATCCGTCGTGTCTCGGGCTACTAACCAGAGTAGCACTACTGGAATGATGACCCCTACTACAGCCTCCAGGAAGGACTCCAGCCTCTCTGCGCGTTTGACAAACACCTTTGCGGGCTCCTTGAGGAATATCTACCTTGCAGACAACCAACTTGACGATGATGTTTTCGATCAAATTACCCTGCTAGGCGAGCTTCGCGTTCTCAATTTATCGTACAACGATATTAGCGATATGCCTCAACGATCAATCAAGAATTGGCCTCAGCTGGTTGAATTATATCTCTCCGGAAACGAGCTCACAACTTTGCCCGCTGATGACTTGGAGGAATACAGTCTTCTCCAAGTCCTTCATATCAACAGTAACAAGTTCACCAATCTTCCGGCCGACATCTCAAGAGCAAAGAAACTCGCTGTCCTGGATTGTGGAAGCAACTACCTGAAGTACAACATCTCCAATGTACCATACGATTGGAATTGGAACTTGAATCCCAACCTGAGGTTCCTCAATCTGTCAGGAAACAGGCGACTAGAAATCAAACAAACAGTGTTTGGTGCCGGTGCTGCAAATCGCGAGCAGTATACTGACTTTAACCGCTTGCTAAACTTGCGTGTCCTTGGTTTGATGGATGTCACGCTTACTCAACCAAGTATTCCGGATCAGAGTGAAGATCGCCGTGTACGAACGTCAGGCTCATTGGCTGGCCATCTACCATATGGAATGGCGGACACCCTTGGCAAGAATGAGCATCTATCGACAATAGATCTTGTGGTGCCTCGCTTCAACTCTTCTGAGACTGAAACACTACTCGGCTTGTTCGACGGTCAGGCACTCTCCAGTGGTGGCTCCAAGATAGCCAAGTATCTTCACGAGAACTTTGGCCATATATTTACGATGGAGCTCAAAGCGTTGAAGATACGTCAGAATGAGACCCCCGAGGATGCCTTGCGACGGGCGTTTCTATCCCTGAACAAGGATCTAGTAACAATTGCGATCCAGCACACCGAAGAACGACCTTTGGTGTCTCATCGTGGTTCTGCACAACCGGTCGTGCTGAGTAAGGAGGATCTCAATTCCGGTGGTGTGGCTACTGTTGTCTACTTGCAGGGTCAAGAACTTTACGTCGCCAATGTTGGAGACGCGCAAGCTATGATCATTCAGACCGATAGCAGCCACAGGATTTTGACTCGCAAACATGATCCAGCTGAGCCTAATGAGCGTGCTCGCATACGAGAAGCTGGTGGTTGGGTATCACGTAACGGCAGACTCAACGATCTTCTCGAAGTCTCGAGAGCATTTGGCTATGTTGACCTCATGCCAGCCGTGCAGGCTGCACCCTACGTCAGTCATGTCACTGTCAAGGAGCAGGATGAGACCATCCTCATTGCAACCAAGGAGCTCTGGGAGTATTTGTCTCCTGGCTTGGTTGTTGACATCGCCCGCTCCGAGCGTGGTGATCTCATGCGAGCTTCACAAAAACTGCGAGATATCGCCATGGCTTATGGCGCCAGTGGAAAGATCATGGTTATGATGATGAGTGTTGCGGATCTGAAGAGAAGGAATGAGCGCTCAAGACTGCATCGTGGCCAAAGCTTGTCGCTGTATCCATCTGGCGTTCCAGACGAGATCCTGCCTCAAAGAAGGGCGAGAAAGCCCAAGGGTGAAGTTTTGGATTCTACTCTCCAGCGTCTTGAAGCCGAAGTCCCTGCTCCAACGGGTATGATTGCGATTGTGTTCACGGACATCAAGAGCTCGACGAATTTGTGGGAGACGTATCCTTCAGCTATGCGATCTGCCATAAAGCTCCACAACGAAGTCATGCGCCGACAGCTACGGCGCATTGGAGGTTTTGAAGTCAAGACTGAAGGCGATGCCTTTATGGTGTCCTTCCCCACAGCAACGTCCGCATTACTCTGGTCGTTCGCTGTCCAGATGAGCTTACTTGAGGTCAACTGGCCACCAGAGATGCTCAACTCTGTCTCATGTCAACCAACATACGACAAAGACAACAACCTGATATTCAAGGGTCTCTCGGTTAGAATGGGCATACATTGGGGCGAGCCTCTTTGTGAGCCAGATCCTATCACTCGTCGTATGGATTACTATGGTCCTATGGTCAACAAGGCGTCTCGTATCTCGGCCGTTGCAGACGGTGGCCAGATTACGGTCTCTTCAGATTTTATTTCCGAGATCCAGCGCTCTCTTGAGACCTACCAAGAAGCTGCTCCTGGTGCAGACGAAAGCTTCGAAGATGAGTTTGCACAATCAATCCGAAAAGAGTTGCGCTCTTTGAGCTCACAAGGTTTCGAAGTCAAGGAGATGGGTGAGAGGAAGCTGAAGGGTCTTGAAAATCCCGAGGTTGTCTACTCATTGTATCCTCATGCGCTGGCAGGCCGTATGGAACCCCATCAATCTCATGACAGGCAGGTTGAGATCGTGGACAAGCCAGCTTCTCTTCCTGCTGGCAGCGAGCTCACATTTGACCCTGAGATTATCTGGGCATTATGGCGGGTCAGTCTCCGGCTTGAGATGCTCTGCAGCACACTTGAAGAGATGTCAGGGCACGGCCTTCAGCCCCCCGAGACAGAATTGCTGGAACGCATGAAGCAACGCGGCGGCGAAGTGACTGAGCGATTTCTCATGAACTTCATGGAACACCAAGTGAGCCGTATCGAGGTAAGCACTCATACTGGTTATCATGTGAAGGTAAACGCAGACGCTGACAAGGTACCAGACATGCATTTCTACTCTCACGATTCGTCATCTCGCGGTTGGGGGAGGCCCTATCCGACAGCTGAGCGACCTGCGGGCACCAATGTCATCTGTCCTAGACTCTGTGGCAGAGCAGCTCGCAGAACTTCAGCGCTACAAGGCCATGTTTGGCGCACTCAATGCCGAGGCCAGCGATACTGAACAAGAATGAATGGCGTGGAAACACTCTCCCTTATACCCGCACTCTAACCAACGCACCGTCCTCTTGTCCTAATCTGGTGGTTATCTTTGTCTGCACGCTGCAACGCCTTTATCAGAACACGGCGTATATTATACCTCTTTTCACTTCGTCAGCTATACGATGTAATGACTACAAAACTCGGGATTGGGCAGGCTCATTGTGACACTGGGTTATGGGCCAACATCACGTATCTAGGGGGTGTTTTCTTTCCCCTTGCTGTGGAGCATACACTGTTTGACATTCAATGAGGGGACTCGGAGCCCAAGGTGCAAAGATTATGTTTTTTTCTGCCGTCGGTTCTTTTTAGGGTAGCATTTTTATATGGGAGGAAAGTAACCTGGATGGGTCTGGGCTGGATCGTTTGGCACACCTGCTGTTAGTTTCTTGGGCATTGAAGAGAGCCAAAGAGGAATCTCGAACCTCGGAATTGGCGTTTTCGAGGAGGAAAGGAAAGGTACTATTACTTGCTCGTTGGCTAGGACTGCGATTGCGAGCCTTTGCTTTTTGGGGGGCATACCGTCTTCCTTCCTCACCTGAAAGTACCTTGCCTTACCCACTGGTCCACCTATAGTGTCTGTTGACAATAGACAATCGAGCTATCAATTATTTCTGCATGCCCTTTTTCAAGTCGTTTGTGTCATGCTTCGAGTGCATATTGAACAAACTCAGGTCCGTCTTGCAAAGCAAGCCCTTAAACCAGGGCCAGGATCTGGGCATATAGGTCGAAAATTGCAATTTTGAGGATTGGACAGCCTGTAGAGACAGGCAATTGGCGAGCATTCATCAGAATGTGAAGAGTCAATCGTCTCTATGCTCGACCAACATGGCTGTTCAGGGGTCGGTCGGGGTCTGATAAGGCGCTGATTGAATGACGCACGAGCCACGCTGCCGAAAGCCCCGCGGTTGCCCAAGCTCTCCACCAAGGGATCAGCTTGCTCTGTGTATCATGTCAACCTCGCACTGAAACCTCACACAACAACTCTACAACCTCAGCCATTTCGATCAGCCCTGCGAGCTCATCAACATGGCGGTCGATCCCTATGATTCGGCCTTGTAAGTACTCTGCTCTACTACCACACTGGAGCTGCCTAACCAGAGACACTGACCCCGCCCTTTGCCAGGGACCTGCTCCGCCGCCTGGACCCGAAACACACGGCGAAGCACCTCGACTACATCCTGCGGCTGAACCCGGAGCTGACAGAGGACCTGCTCTCGTCCGTCGACCAGCCGCTGAGCGTGCGCCGGTGCAAGCAGACGGGGCGCGACTACCTGCTGTGCGACTACAACCGCGACGGCGACTCGTACCGCTCGCCGTGGTCCAACCAGTTCGACCCGCCGCTGGACGAGGGCGGGCCCGGCGGCGTGGGCGCGGGCGGCGGCAACGAGGGCGCGGGCGAGGGCGCCATCCCCGGCGAGCGCGTGCGCAAGATGGAGGTCAAGGCCAACGAGGCCTTTGACATCTACCGCGAGCTGTACTACGAGGGCGGCGTGTCGTCTGTCTACTTCTGGAACCTGGACGACGGCTTTGCTGGGGTGGTGCTGCTCAAGAAATGTGAGTGTGCCAGCTGTTCATTGGCATTTCAGACGGCGTCATTCGCCCCGATATTCCTTAGCCTCCTGCCCTTGGGCATGATGATACATGTACATTGCTAATCATCCAAAACAGCCGCTCCCCAAGGTGGCAGCAGCACCGGCGTGTGGGACTCGATCCACGTCTTCGAGGCGAGCGAGCGCGGCCGCACGACCAACTACCGGCTGACGTCGACAGTCATCCTGTCGCTGTCGTCGTCCGGCTCCTCGCTGGGCGAGATGGATCTGAGCGGCAACATGACGCGGCAGATCGAGCAGGACCTCCCGGTGGAGAGCGACGAGAGCCACATTGCCAACATCGGGCGCCTCGTCGAGGACATGGAGCTCAAGATGCGCAACCTGCTGCAGGAGGTCTACTTCGGCAAGGCCAAGGACGTGGTCGGCGACCTCCGCAGCGTCGGCACCCTCAGCGAGGGCCGCAGGGACAGGGACACACACCGCGAGCTCATTGGCAGCATGAAGAGATGATGATGGGCATCACGCCCCATTCTGTCATCGAATATCACCTTTAGGGGGTCTTACTGTCATCCCGGGAGACTTTTGGGTGTAGCACAGGCACGGTCTCGGGAAAGGGGGAAGTGGAGGCCCCAAGTGAGAGCACAGGTGTAGCTAAGCATACGGCGAGATGGGGGGGAGACGAAAAGCCACCGTGCTACTCGATCTCCGATATTTCAGGAGGGTAGTTGTTGTGTTCCCCTCAGCATCCCTGCAGAGGAGGCCATGCGTGAGACCTCCCACTGTCAATAATCTTACATTTTTACGAACTCAGAAATTTAACGAATTGACGAAAACTTCCGAAAGTCCAATTGGGGAACAAGAAACTAACGAATGCACTGGGTCGCTTACCAGGCGGGCCCAGCAGTCTGGCAGGCAAAGACGGAGAAACAGAAAAAAGGACGCAGCAGCAGTGACTTTACGTTTCAGCCACCCACACGGGAAGCGCAGCAATGACTTGCAGCAGCGTGCATATATGTACGCTAGTGAGGTTCCCAGGACGGAGGGTTTATCTCCAATGGTAGCCTGTAAACATGCAGCATTTCGAACCTGCATGCATGCGAGTTGACCAAGGCGGCAGGGAAGCAATTTAAAGACACCGCGAGAGGTGTATGAGGATGGATGGCCGAGGTATTCGCCGGGCGTAGCGTATGCAGCATGTCATTTGCAGTGAATTGTGCGCCTTGTGTGATCTCCTATTCGAAGCGTCCACAGACGCAACTCTCTAGGACGCGCAGTAGTGAAATTATATCAGGCCATCTGCACAGACAAGTGTAAAGAATCTCCTATGACATGACTTACGGCCGTATTGTTGGATGGCTTTATGCGCGTCTCATCGTGAGCAACGAACACACCAGTCAGGAACTCCCAATGGCGTGGTCGGTACCAGAACCCTGGGAATGATTTTTAAAGGACACTGGGAATGTTTTTGAAATGCCAGGCTGACACTTGAGTAGACGGGTAAGCACATAAAAAGCCAGGAGGAGCATTATGCTGTATCCGGGAGTAGGATAAATGCGCCATACAGACGGTTTCGAAATGGAGGTCAGGTCCTCGTGACCATGTCAAGGAAGTTGTAGAGATCAAGCGTCCCTCGAGGTTTTGCAATATCCTGCGAGCCAGATAGTATGAAGTGAGATATGTACTTCTAATGAGGAAGTCGGCTTTCGGTTTCAATAGCCTGCCCATTCCACACTCAGATAGTAGAAGATCGTTGACTTCGAAAGCTGATAGATGAATCCAGCGATGATCGCTAGGGATTCAAGACACGGGTTACCTACACCGCCTGTAAGTCTCAACGGGAGAAGCTCACCAGCTGGCCTGCGACCTGGCCGCCCATGACATCCGGGAAGATAAGCTGAATCAAGTCTGCCACTGATTGGTGCCCACGCATATTGAGTGCAGTCTGTGGGGGTACGTGATCCTAGAAATATTCGGTTGATATAAAGGCGAGATGAGACAAATATCGACATATCACCGGCCAGATGTGGTCAAGACGTCTTGACAGGGAGGACAATGTCGCACAACTTTTCAAGCAGCTAACCTAACTGGTTGGGAAGTGAGCAATGTGCCATCCAGCGGAGATATCTCGCAGGAAATGGATGATAGGGGTCCTATGATGGGAGCGTCAAAGAGGCGGCAAGTGGCTTGCCAAGTCGAAGCCGTCGGGACTTACTCCGAACTCGCTCGGCCCGCCTAATGACACGAGCGCAGGAAGGATGCATCATGGAGAACCCTGACAAGCTTGGATCCCGGGGCCTTTGCCTTTTCTCGTCATTTCATCAGCGTCAAAGTGGCCCGAACGTTCTAGAATACACATAACCACGGCCATGTGGTGGTGTATGTTGCAGCACGATGCCCAGTATGGATGGCATGGCAAAATAAGGTGTAGGGGAGAGGAAGGCTCGTGCCGAAGAACATGACCTAAGAGACGGATCTTACCCCTGAGCGGGAACGGGCCAGTCCACAGTGGCCATCGGATACGCTAGGGCTACGCCGCTTCAGGGTAGGCATTGGGCATCTAACCCCACTAGCATCCAACATTGGCGACTCTGACGCCTGTCCTACCCCTCTCTGGCATATTGGACGGGGCCACAGGGTGTCCTGCGTGACTTGACTGTCCACTGTGTGTGTGGGGATGCCGCCAAATTGCGACAATCTTGTGCGATGCGATGCCGCAGCCAGCGCGCCCCTCGTGGGCGATTCTTGTATTCTGAATTGCCATGAGGTACCTACAGGTACGGACGATGAGCTGGAGTTGCAGAATCTCTGTGTGATGCGCCCTGTGCCAGAAAAGGAGAGCGGAGCGCGCAGGGGCGAGTGTAAGGAAAGCAGACAGCAAAATACAGCCGTATAGGGCAGAAGGGGTCGTCAGAGACACGGACCGCCTCGTCGTATGTCTGATGCTGTGTCGCTGTGTCGC
Source organism: Phaeoacremonium minimum UCRPA7 (assembly GCF_000392275.1). NCBI lineage: Eukaryota > Fungi > Ascomycota > Sordariomycetes > Togniniales > Togniniaceae > Phaeoacremonium > Phaeoacremonium minimum. The sequence goes on from NW_006921381.1 coordinate 9,548, forward strand.
GGTGGAACAGCAACTGCAACTGGTAGCAGAGTGAGTGGGGTTTCTCGACAGGAGCAGGAAGCGCAGGAGCTGGAGGAAGGCGTCCGGGTCATTCCAAGGCATGTCCAACACCAATACACACTCAACCACCCTCAGAGCCCTGTAGAGCGCATGACAAGGTGGAAGCTGGTATGAAGTAGCTAGCTACCCAGGCAGTCTCTAGCTCCAACGAAATCCATGACGGTTCCACGGCGACCTGAGACTGGATGCTGAAGAGGTTGATATCTGGCTAATGGGTATTGCTCCAGTGCATGCAGACATGCATGCAAGCACTTCCTTCCCAGGAGGGAGGGGAGGCTCAAAAGCTGAGGTTGCAGCACTACCGAGCCAGCTGTCCGCACTTCCGACTGGCAGAAACGGCGAAGCACCTCCCATGCCGTTGTAGATGGGATCGTAGGTAGAGGGCTGCATTGTATTAATTGTGCTTTTGCTGTAGAGTGTGAATGAGGGCTTCTTAAGAAAGCGAAGATTGGCGAGAGGAAATGAACAGTTTGAGCCTGATGTGGGCCTCGCGGGCCTGGCGGGCATGTCCTTGTCCTGGACTTCCTGGAGCTGGTGCATGGCTGGCTTCAGACAGATGAGGTGGAAGCAGTCGTCGCTGCTAAAAATGGTAAGCCTTGCATCTGAACGGCTGCATTGCATCAGCACCAGGACCAGGATCAGAAAAAGCACCAGCAGGCATGTACCTAACTTAGGAACCTACCTCCTTATGTATGTATGTACATATCAAAGGCAGGTTGGCCGCAGGGAATTGGAGTTCCATGCAATTACAGGCTGAGTATAGACTGTACCTGCCTTCTACCTCCATCTTGATCCTGCGGTGCTCTGTCGTGCTTTCCTGATTCCACCGTGCCCCGCTAGCTTCAGGCGCAAGGCAGGCACAAGGTAGGTTGAACTTCAAAATGGGAAAGAGCTCTTCAGGGAGGTTAAAGTCAAGTAGTTACCTTAGACACTAGACCAGACTATTCACTAGACCACTTAACTTAGAATAAATAAGATGGGGGCATGACGGTGTTGGCCAGGTGGTAGGGTATCAGGCGGGCTGGGGCTTGATTTGCATAAAGGTCCACCACAGTCCACTTGCATGCCGCCTGCCCGTGGTCCTCGGCGCCCCTTCCCTACCTTTAACTCACCTTAACCCGTTGAACCTCATCTTAAACCTCTAATAATCCCACCTGCTAGACTGCTACCCTACCCTACCCTACCTACCCTGACTGACTGACTGACTGACTAACTCTCTGCTGCTTCCTTTCTCAAGTTGCGGGGAGACAACTCGACTCGTTCCTGACCAGAAGAGCTCGGTGACGTTCTTTCTCTTTGTTCAGACAAGACAGGAGCGACCATACTTCACCTGTGCTTCCTTCCTTCCTTCTCTCGGCAGACCCAAATAGAGCTCCGTCCAGCGTTTCTCCTTAAGGTCTCGTCCCACGTCGTTGCTCTCGGACCACTCATCATCACTGTTCGCCTGGGCCGGATACGGATGCCCAACGTTGTCGGTTTCAATACCAGGGCGTTAATGTCACGTCTTCCCAACAGCTTCTATCCCGCTTACAACTATTAATTGGCTTGCTATTACGCATTTCCCGCATTTTTTCTTGGATACGCAACACCGTCTTCATCATTGCTTAGGAGCATCGCGAGCATCTTCAAGCCCATCTTCAAGCGCACCTTCAAGCTAGAACAGCGCACCGCCCACCCCACCTGGTGCGCACCGTGCCCGTGCCCCTCCCGACCCTGCCCAACACGGGCTCGCAGCAACGTCAGTCGCTACCATGGCCGAGAAGCCATCGGTATTGATCATTGGTGGCCTGGGCTACATCGGACGCTTCCTCGCCCTCTATATCCACCAGAACAACCTGGCCTCGGAGGTGCGCGTTGTCGACAAGGTCTTGCCACAATTAGCATGGTTGGCGCCCGAGTTCGAGGAGGCCTGTGCGGGTGACAAGTTCATGCAAGCGGATGCGAGTAGAGAGCGTAGGTTCCATGTTTCCTTTGTTGCCTGAGGGCCCAATGCCACCTCCGATGTATAGTCAGAACGTCTAATACCATCTATCACAGAGGCGTTAGCTCGGATATTCGACCGAACAGACGGCAAGGAATGGGACTACGTCTTCAACTGCGGCGGCGAGACTCGATACTCCCAGGAGGATGAGGTCTACAAGCTGCGTTCGTTAGCGTTGTCGCTAGCGGTTGGCAAAGAGGCCGCCAAGAGAAAGGTGAAGGCCTTCGTGGAGCTCAGTACCGGTATGGTGTACAAGTCGGACTCGTCGGCAAGTAAAGAGGGAGATAAGTTGAAGCCGTGGAGCAGGATTGCAACCTTCAAGCTGCAGGCCGAGGAAGAACTGGCCAAGGTCGCCGGGTAAGTCACAAAAACCCGTGGTCCAGGGCGATCTATAACTGACATGTTATCTCACAAAGGTTAAATCTGGTCATTGTACGCCTTCCCCACGTGTATGGCCCGTACGCATCTCAGTGGGTGGCGACGGCGCTGTGCATGGCCCGCGTGTACAAGTCACAAAACGAGGAGATGAAATGGCTGTGGACGAAGGACCTGCGAACTAACACAGTTCATATCCACGATGTGACGCGCGCATTGTGGTCCATTGTCTCCTGGTATGATGCGGGCAAAGCGAACTGGGACGACGCATCCATGGGTAAGGTGCCGACATTCAATGTCGTTGATAAGGGGGTCACGACGCAAGGCGTGATCGCGGACATTATCGGTCAGATCTTTGAGATCAAGACTGGGTTCCAGGGTCAACTCATCAGCACATTCGCACGGCTCAACATGGACAGCGTTGTGGACGATGTAAACGACGAGCTTCTAGGCCCGTGGGCCGATCTTCTTGCTGACGCGGGCATCACGAGACCGGGTCCGCTAACTCCGTTTATGGAAAAAGAGTTGCTGAAAGATACGGACTTGAGTATGGATGGCACACGGCTGGAGAAGGTCGTGGGCTTCCAATACGAGAAACCAAAGATCACAAAGGAGCTCATCGAGGAAGTAATTGAGAGTTACAAGAAAATGAAGTGGTGGCCGTGACCCGGGAGGAGCAAAGGAGGGGTCACAGCCAGTTTATATAGCACTGGAATGGAATGCGGAGGTAGGTTGGAGGAGTGCAGTCTAGTTTGAGACACTGCCTTCTATGATAACGGCCGCTAGCGAATGGTTTTTTTCTCAATTATCTCAAGGGGGAGGCTCATGGATGGGGGGTTCAGGGAGCTCTTGTATCACTAGGATATCCGTCTCTTTTTGTCAAAGTGTTATCACATCGCCAGGGGTATAACTCCTATCACCTTGTAATGGTGGCCTAATATACCTAAATACATATTCAAACGTCCTAGATTCTTGACAATTAATGTATAGCTGGCGTGCTTCCGAATCAAGAAAGTGCAGTTTGACATGTGCTATAAAGCCACTGGCACTTGGGGTATCTTGAAAAGCCACAGATAGAATCTAGCACCCTAATCTGAGGAGCCTCTTGACTGCGGACTAAGTGGACACGGCGGATTCGAATCTCATTTCCACGCTAGATTTAGTCGGCATACGGACTCAGATGCTCGCATTCACATGTGTCCTCGGAGTGTTGCAAGTCTCTGGCGGCCGAAACCCCAAGGAAAAGAACCGGAGTAGTGTCTGGGAAACCACTCTCTGGCAGGGGTGATGAGCCCGTAGCTCTCAACTCGCAATGCTGGGCGCATTGGCAAAACCCCTCAGAGCGTGCTACCAACAGCTCGGCCTCGTTTCTCCATCTGACAAGCCATGCCCAGCCCAGTGTGAGAGCTTTCGGCGCTTCGTTGCAGCGATCTCTGCTCTCCAGTGATCTCTGCTCTCCAGTCCAGATCGAGGCAGCCAAAGTCAGGCGCAGATATATAGTCCATTGTTATCACTTCGTAATTCTATGCATTCGGGGAATAGGTGTCGAGGCAGGGGCATCATGCTACCGGCCCCCAACCAACGGGCGTATCCTCTTAGGGCCTGGAGGCAGCCCCTCACTGGGCAAGGAGAGCGGGAATGGCTGGAGCTTTTCCCTCTTTGGGGAGGTCTTCAGCGCCATTGCTACCTGGTGCGTCACTGGGGGATCGACAAGCAACACCCCTGTCGAGCATGCCTCGGCCGCCGACGTTAAAGGACATTAACTTTCTTGTGACAGTCAGTCAGCCAGCCTGTCTGTCAGTCAGTGTCTCTGAACAGAACGTGTGAGAATAAGAAGTGCCGAAACCCAAGACAGCGTATCACCTTTCCTCTTTCTCATTGATTGCCTCCTGGGACTACTTGACCGCCAGCACTGTCTTCGAGACTTTCAAAAGCCTTGAATTCGTCCTTGCAAGTGTCACTTCACCTACCCCGCCAACTCAAGTGCTACTGCATCATCATTCACAATGGCTGCCCCGCCATCCAAGACGCTCAGAGACCTCAATGGCAAATGGGTCATGGTAAGCAAAGCACCGCTATTCCAAGCTTTAGAAGCCTCAAGCTTCCCAAGCTTGGCTTTTTATCTCAGGTTGAAGGAGAGAGTGTGCTAATTGCTCTTCCGCAACCGCAGAACAAGAGCCTCTCCGACAGCACGGACCCGGCGCTCGCCCTGCAGGGCATCGGGTGGCTGACGCGCAAGGC
>NW_006921381.1:14281-14713 GCF_000392275.1 Phaeoacremonium minimum UCRPA7
CGCCCCGCCCGCGACGCACATTGAGATTGACCAGATCGCGACGGGCGGGCTCAAGGGCACGAGCGAGAAGCGGTGCCTGGACTCGACGTTCCGCGAGCACTCGGACTGGATGTTCGGCACGGTCAAGGGCCGCAGCGCGTGGGTCACGCCCGCGGAGGTCGAGGACGCCTTCCTCCTCAAGGGCTGGGAGCCCGGCAGCGCCGAGCACGTGCTGAGCTACGTCGAGAGCATCGGCAACGGCTGGACGGCCACGCAGATCTGGGGCTTCCAGGTTGTCGATGGTGAGAGGCGGTACTGCCGGAACATTGTGGTTGCGAAGGGCAGCGAGAGGGTGGAGATGAGGCTGGTCTATGACTATCTTGCGGAGCAGACGTGAACATGTCAATGGCATCGCTTGTGGTATCTTGGTAATTGCTGGTTGTCTCCTAGGGG